>NW_009631459.1:21194-32707 GCF_000690535.1 Cariama cristata | reverse complement strand
GAGTCTCCTCTCCTCTCCTCTCCTCTCCTCTCCTCTCCTCTCCTCTCCTCTTTCAAATTTTCTGAGTCACTAATTTATAACACATTATAAGCTATTTTTAGTAAAAAAAGCCCCAACAAAACAGATATTGCTAGTGTAGCCCGTTCCCATGAACTGCACAAGTAGTTCACAGTTCGTTATTTATGTTCTCTTGTTAATACGGAAAACCCCTAAGCTTTCCAGTTTTCCAGCTTTCCAGCTTGGATGCATAGACTTGGGACTTTGGACCTAATGATTGAGGTTGGGGGAAATCGTCCTTCCTGATTTTGAGCACAGGTTGAATATGATCTGTGTGGCATGATCTTTACACTGCTAAGTGCCATGAGATTGACTGATTTACTGGTTCCCTTTAGTGTGAAGAGCATTTTTGGCCCCAAGTTCACTATTACTTGCTATGTCTAAAGAAGAACATTCTGGAAGTGCTACTTCTAAGTCATCTTCTTAGATAACACTGCAGTCACAAGTCCATGTGCAAGACATTTCTCACCAAGTAAGGCTTGAGGGATACTAAAAACAGCTACTGCAAGGTCAAGTTTCCATAGTTTCCTACCTGCTCTCCCCTCTACGGTGTGTCCCATGTACCAGTGCAGCAAAACTCTGTCTAACAGGAGACTATAGGATTCATCAACAGGAAAAATTATTCCTTTTTGTGTCTGATCATGTGTGTTTCCTCATATATTTTTGAACATACTGTGATACTTTACAGGATTTAAAAAGGAAAGTCTCACTAGAGAAGTTTTGCTGGAAACATGAAGTACAAGTGACAGATTTTAGTCTGTTTTCAAGAAACAGAAAGTAACTATAAGCAAGAATTACATACACAGTTTTCTCTGTTTTCTTTCAAAAACCAGAATGGCAGAAAGAAACTAAGTTTCTTGCAACAGGCAACTGTCTGTTTCTCCTCACTTCAGCCTATTTCTATCCCACTGAGGTTATGTGGGTCCATTATCTATACATATTCTGTATTAAGATATCTGTGTTCTGCCTGTTTTTCTATCAAAGAGGGAGGAAATCATTTAATAATACTGCCTAGAGCTTTCCATTTAAATTTTCATTGCACCTGGGAAAGCTGCTAAGTGAACGAACATTGACTTTCCGAGATAAAAATAAACCTATAGTGCTTTAATTTCTCTGGCAAAGAACCAGCATTTCATAATTTCATCTTTTTGGTTTGTTATGGGCTATAACTCAACTTTAATGATCTGATTCAATGAAATGATAAAATCCCAGCTTCGCTTCAGCTTTTTCGCTTTTTAATAGCCAGATGTATTGGTTCATACACAGGTCAGACGCTGTCAAATTGCTTAGACCAGGGTATGTGTTTGTTACTTGGACACAAGTGAACACATAGACTTCTGTTCTTGAATTATCAAAAGACATTGCGATGCTTGTATGACTAATGACATAGCAAGGTTCATGATTTTTTCATTTGCAAAAGATGACCATATGGTCATCTGCCAGGGTTTTTATTTGCTTACTTCTTAGGTACTGTCACTTGCATGTTTAACACAGAAGAAAGCAGTTTGATCAGAACCAAAATGGACAGTCTGGTAGTGGTGTTAGAGGAACTGATGAACGTTTGCACAGATGTGAGGAAGGTGAAGGAGATAATTCATTGAATATTATAGTTTGAATTATGCTTGTTTAGCAAATGTGATAGAAATAATGGAAATGCCTAATATTTTGGTCAGGTAGAAAAGACAATTAAGAGGAAGGCATGGAATAAATCTGTTCACAAAATAAACAAAATTGAGAGGGATAGTGTAGCTGTCAAAATTTACTTCCATCTTGACTAATTTTTTTTCCTTTTCATCAAATTGGGGGTAGAGGGGAAGGGTAGGAGTAGAGGGAAAGGGTCACGTCCCTCATCCTGCTGGCAACTATCGTCCTAATGAAGCCCAGAAATTTGTTGGTCATCTTTGCCACAGGGGCACATTACTGTCTCATGTGCAACTTGGTGTCCAACAGGACCCCCAGGGCCTTCTTTGCAAAGCTGCTTTCCATCTGTCAGTCCCCAGTGTGTCCCGGTGCATGAGGTTATTCCTTCTCACAGTCAAGGCTTTACATTTACTGAGAGAGTGGTCAAACACCAGAACAGGCTTCCTAGAGAGGTGGTTGGTGCCCCAAGCCTGTCAGTGTTTGAGAAGCATTTGGACAATGCCTTTAATAACATGCTTTAACTTTTGTTCAGCCCTGAGGTGGTCAGTCAGTTGGACTAGATGGTCGCCCTTCCAACTCAACTAGTCTAGTCTAGTCTGTTCCATTCCATTCCATTTCCCTTTGTTGAACTTCATAAGGTTCCTGTCAACCCGTTTCTCCAGGCTATTGAGGTCCCTCTGAATGGTAGCACAAACAACTGATGTATCAACCACTGCTCCCAGTTTTGTATCAGCTGCAAACTTGCAGAGGGTGCACTCTGTCCCATCCTTCAGGATACGACTGCAGAGGTTAACTGATACAGGCTCCAATGTCAAGTCATGGGATACACCACTATTAACTTGCCTCCACCTCAGCTTTGTAACACCAATTGCAACCCTTTGAGCCCAGCAGTTCAGCCAGTTTTAATCCACCTCACTGTCCAGTCATTGAATCTATACCTCTAATCTGGCCTTTCAAAGATAATCAAGAGTAGCCTTGCAAAGACGTCAGCCATCTCCTTCTGCACCTGTGGGTGCAACCCGTCAGGTCCCATGGACTTTTGTATGTCAAATTTGACATACGTGATCCTCCGCTACTGAGGTTAAGTTTTTCCTCACTCCAGACTTTCCTGCTGGTCTCAAAGGCCTGGGATTCCTGAAAGCTGCTCTTACCAGTGAAAAACAAGGCAAAGAAGACCTTGACTACCTGAGCCTTTTCCAGGGCTTCTGTCTCCCGGTCCCATTCCCATTCAGCAGTGGTCACTCAGATTTTCTTTAGCTGCTGTAGAGATCCTTCTGTTGCCCTTCACATCCCTTGCCATATTCAACTCCAGATGGACTTTGTGTTTCCTAACCTCATCCCTGCCTGCTCAGAGACATATGCCTCCATATGCCTCCTGGGTCATCTGTCCCTGCTTCCACTTTATACCATAGTTCCATGACGGCAACATCACATAGGTCAAATGCTAAAAGCAGAGTGACATAACTGTAGTCAATTTGTCATAATGGGCTCTGGATCAGGAACTGTGCGTAGATCTCCGATCAGTAAAGAGTTGTATAAAACAAGGGCAGGGCATCCTGTAGTCTGCAAGATCAGCTAAGACCATCATCAGGAGGAGGTTTATGGTGATCTGCAGTGGCCTGCAGCATGACTATGCTTTGCCTCTCTGCGTGGAGAGTTCCCTAGAGCATCCTTTCTGGATGTGTTCCTACATTAAGGTAACTGCTAACAAGCAGTGTGATTTGCCAGCTTTTAGAGGCTGTTGGATTCAGTGGACATCAGGATGCAAGGGATTTCTCCAACATAGATCAGCTGGAACTGACTTTGTGATCTCTAAGGCACAGGTGGCAATGGGGGATATTTCAGACTAATTAGGCAAAAATGTGGTGGGTGGGTTGGTTGGCTGGCTGATTCATTCCTGATGCAGACCTGTTTTGTACTGCCCTAGTGATTCAGTAATGATCAGACTTAGTATTAATGTGCATGGAACTCTAACCTTAGCCTGACCAGTGCTTCCCTGACCCTCTCCAGTGGGAAAACCATCTTTCCTGGAGCTCTAGGGGGTAAAATGTTTGCTCCTAATAGATGCATCTCTTTATTCTTATCACCTTGCTCCACTTAGGCTTTTGTCATATGAAGAAACTCTTTGTACTATACTGAAGACTAATTCATCATATGTCAAGAGATCAGATCATACTTGCATTCCCAACACAAAAAAGAAGTTATGAAAGAAAAAGCTTAATGCAACACTTTGTAATCATATAATCAATACAGAGAGGGGCTATGTTGCTTCTGTTCTTTCAGTGAAGCACTCCACTCCCCTGTAATTTCTGCTTCACAATATCCTGTTGCTAAAAATTCCGTAAGCAAGGACTGGAGGCTTTTTCCCTTGACTTCTAAGTAACTTTTCACCAATGAGGTTGTATGCAGGGGCAAGGTCGATGCATCACTGAGTGTATTTAATCTTCAGATGATAGAGTTAAATCCTACATCCATTTTTCTACAGCCAGTGGAAGTCATGCATTCAGTCCTTGCAGTCAGCACTTGCATTTTCAAAATTAGCAGATGTGTTGAGATAGCTACACTGATAGCAACAACTTGTGTGTCTTTCATTGAGTGTATTTTATTTTTAGCAGGCTATTCTTTTCTCTTTTCAGAAATAGAGTTTCAACACAGAAATCATAAAGACTCCCCATCTGACAGGTGCAAACACCTCTGCACTTCCGCATGCATGCATACATGCGCTTAACACATGCTGTGCACACTGCATACAAATTTTTGTCATTCAAATATGAAACAGAAAAGAATAGCAGCAGGGATGTCTCTCAGTAATTAGCTATTACTGAACACAGCGTTAGGCTTTCCCAGAGCTTGCTCATGGATAATTCTTATCTACTTTGCAAGTGTGCGAGTTCTCCAGTAATTTCCCTCTGGTTTTGTGCACATCCATTCTTTAAAATGGGGGAAGAAACAGGCTTTTTGGGGTCCGTTTAACAGATTCATATTTGAGGAATCAAATGTTTGCAGGTCAGAATGCTTGACAGGTTCAATTTCCATTTCAAATTCAAAGTAAGCTTCATTCTTATTAAATAAGTATTGATTTTCTGCAGAGAAATTCTAATCAGAGTGCTCCTGACAAAGGAAAGGAAATTGAGTATAGAAGAGAGGCTCTGTGAAAGAAGATAGGATATTTAGTACCTCCTCTTTTTCTGAAGAGGAATATGCTTTTTGGAGCTTTGAGCTTGATGTCCAAGATTCTCTTCAAAGCAAAGGCTATGAAAATAAATACTGAAATTTTGGACACTTTTCTTACTGTCTAAATTTTTTAGTAGTGACATACTTCAAACTACAGTGACTATTATAACTGTTGGAGTCATGAATGTTTTTAAAAAATTTAAGGCCAATCCTTAAATCTAATCTCGTTTTTCCAGGAGCTTTGCATAAGACCTGGAATATACTGGGCATTCTTGTTCAATGCTGGAGGAAGATGTAGGCAATTCACAGAGGTCAGAGTGAGAAGGGACGACTATGGTCAATGGGGTTTAGTCATGGAGTCAAGCTGCTGTAGAACGTGCACCTTGTGATGGATAGGGTCCTGATCAGCCTCACCTATCTGCACACTGCACCTATCGACACACTGGAGGGAAGGGTTGCCATCCAGAGGGACCTGGACAGGCTTCAGAGGTGGGTCCGTGTGAACCTCATGAGGTTTAACAAGGCCAAGTGCAAGGTCCTGCACGTGGGTCAGGGCAATCCCAAGCACAAATACAGGCTGGGGGGAGAATGGATTGAGAGCAGCCCTGAGGAGAAGGACTTGAGGATGCTGGTTGCTGCTCAGTATGACCCAGCAATGTGCACTTGCAGCCCAGAAAGCCAGCTGTATCAGCTCTGGGTCCTCAGCACAAGAAGGACATGGACCTGTTGGAGAGAGTCCAGAGGGGGCCACAAAGATGATCAGAGGGCTGAAGCCCCTCTCCTAGGAAGACAGGCTGAGAGAGTTGGAGTTGTTTAGCTTGGAGAGGAGAAGGCTCCAGGGAGACCTTAGAGCAGCCTTCCAGTCATTAAAGGGGGCCTACACAAAAGCTGGGGAAGGACTTTTTACATGGGCCTGTAGTGATAGGACAAGAGGCAATGGCTTTAAACTGAAGGATGGTAGATTTAGATTAGCTATAAGGAAGAAATTCTTGATGGTGAGAGTGGTGAGGCAGTGGCACAGGTTACCCAGAGAAGTTCTGGATGCCGCCTCGCGACAAGTGTTCAAGGCCAGGTTGGATGGGGCTTTGAGCAACCTGGTCTGGTGGAAGGTGTCCCTGCCCATGGCAGGGAGCTTGGAATTAGATGGTCTTTAAGGTCCCTTCCAACCAAACCATTCTATGATTCTATGATTTCCAATGAAAATAAATCTAGAGTACAGAACACAGCAGCTTTCTACCCTGCACACCTGGTCTGCATCCTAGCTCCATATCAGGGTAAATTTTGGACATGCTTTCCTCCTTCCTCCATTTCCTACTGTTCCAGTTTCCATTTGGAAAGACCTGGTGAAAGCAGCAGTGAGATCCAACAAGTTCCAGCTTGTCAGGAGCACAGAACTAAAAGGTTTGTTTAGCAGAACCAGGTTTGTCTGTTGACTGTTACCTTAATGTAATATATTTCAGTTTTTCTATCTAAAAAATATGACAAATCACCTTGCCAGTGGCTACATGGTATTTGTAATCATGGTTAGCAGCAAAGAAGTTAAAAGACCAGAAAAATGCAAACTGTAACCCCACCTCCCCCTCCACCAGAGGGCTTTATGAATGGACTTTTATGAATGTTGTTAGCTTTCCAGCTACAAGACATTTTAAATGATGGATGAACAAAAGCATCATCTGTGCAAACACTGGGATGTTTGAACCCAGAGGAAGGTTCAATAATTAGTCATGCAGAATATTAGTAACGCCCTTTGGTCATATTCCAAGTTCCTCCTGGATTACAACACAATGTCACAAATCATCAACTACTGTGACTGGTATTTTCACAGAGGAAAAGCTTCTTGATGGTAGTGCTGAACCTTGGAATAATATTTAACTCTGTTTCTTCACTGAAAACTGATAGTATACAGTGACTGTTTCATTCAGCAAACAGCTTTTTCTGCTTATACTTCTGGAAAATGAACTAATTTTTTTCCTCTTTCCTTTCCAATCCCTTCCTCCCTACAGAGCTGACTGTGTTTAGCAATAGAAACTGGGACAGTTTTCTACTGTTTATATTATCAGCATAACTACGAACAGTTAAGTATGCAGAGCCCTCTCTGTTGTAGCTTCAAAAGAGTACTAAGATGCACCTTTCCAGCCCAACTGTGGGCCCTAGGCTACATGGAGGGAGGTAAACGAGGGCAGGATTTGAAAGCAATACTTTGTCTTTCCTAGTTGTACCCGAAGGAAGCATTTGCCCAGCGGAAAGGTTTTCAGATTATATTGTGCATGGAAGAAACAGCATAGTTTCTTTTCCAGACTCCAGGAAGGTTTGTAGAACAGACACATAGATAAAAATGACCTTTCAGTCCACAAGCTAAGAAAATTTGATCTGGAAATCATTGGATATAACAAATGTGGAACTTTATGCTACCATTTTTTGCAAAAGCATTTTTAAAGTAGGACTGGACTTTAAGTTATTCAGTCTCAAATAGAATTGGACTGTAAGGACAGTATGGAGATAGAGAATATGTAAAGAGCAGTAGAAAAAAATAAAAGGCCTTTCTCTTCAGCTTTAAGGTTCTCTAGCAACTAGCAGATTTCACAGTTATTGTTATTGACAGCAAAGGCCCATATGGTGTTAAAGATACCAACATAGTGCTGCACATTGCTCAAAAAAAATCCCATTCACCTAACATTCTACCTTTAAACTGGCTCATTGTGCACTTACTATCACTTCAAGATAAAAAAAAAGCAGTTTGGGCAGACAGGTTTAAAATGGAACACAGTCAAGCACACTTTCCTGGATAAACAGGGCTAACTTCAGTGCACACATAGCTGAAACCTCCTGTGATTAAATATTGGCTCTGTATGGCAAGGTATTCTGGCTGTGACTTCAGTTATCTGTTTTAAAACACAAGCCTCCTGCAGAAAAAAGATTATTTAGTTAGCTAAATAAAGTGCTTGTTGAAAATCCAAAGAAATCATTTGTGTGATAAATAAGGTCGCTTATTACCAAGCTAGGATGATTATAGCTGTTTTATGAAATTTTAATTACATTATGTGGCTGCTCAAATATTGGTTTTGAACATTAATCAAGTTACTTGGGAAGCATTTCACGGAAGGGAAAATAAAAATGAAATGGCTTATTTACTTATCCCAATGTATTAAAAACAAAATTCAGTGGGGAAATCATGAAAAAGCCATCAGGGACAAAGTACTGCCTAAGAGTGTTCACAGTCAATAGAAGTCTAAAACAAATTTTCACTTGAATGATTCACCAGGGCTGACTCGGTAGTATCGCCATGCTCTAGACAACACAGTATACTTAAAAACTCATGTGTATAATTTTATAGGTAAGTTTATACCCTGAAGCGTTCAGATATTTTACATGTCTAGGAAACCATAAGATATTCTCATGTTACCAGATAAACAAGATGTCTACCAATTCAAAATACAAAGCTGTTTATTGGTTCTGAAAAGTCAATGAAATTTTTTAGTCAGAAAGAGAGTTTGCAATGAGGAAAGGTGAATATAATTCTGGATCAACTAGAGAGATATGGATTGATGCTGAACTGATGTGACAAGTCCTATGTTTTGCCACTATCATGAACGGGTGTCACTTAAAGAATCACCATCAATGCTATTAGCAAAAGTGGTTTTAATATGAAGTTGTAAAAGTGCGACTTAACAAAATTTGATGGCAAGGTTCACTCTATTATCTGTTTTCAGATTGAAACTAGAGGAGTTCTTGGCCCGGTTACAGCTCAGGCCTTTACCTCCTTCAGAGCCTGTACCAAAGTACTGCTAGTTTGTTTAGAGGGTCGAGTGCATCCATCACAACCACTGCATACGTTTCCCATCTCAGTGATTTAGTTCCTGTGGTAAATTGCACAGGACAAAGATGTCGCCAGAAATCTGCTGCATTATTTCATTTTACATTTTTATTAGCCTTCCAGATTTGTGTTAACATTGCAGTCTGGATTAGCAATTCCAGGGCATTATCTGTGCATGCAGTTTTACTACGTACAGATCAACCCTGGTGGTGGCAAAAGCCTCCTGATGGTGCTTCATCATATACATCCATGAACTCACAGCTGTATTCAACGGAGCCCTTTAAAAAGAGATGCAAGTGAGCATCTCTTCTGTACTGCGTGGTGAAAGAGAGCACTAAATGTGGCCTAGCTGTGCTTTTCCCTTATCCACAAAATGGAGTGATGTGGAGAAAAGAAGCCTTTTTGCTTCCTTTTGTCCCTTGCAGAGGCTGAATGAAGGCCCAGCAGACTTCTACCCAGTCAGCTCAGGAGCTGCAGCTTACTGGTTTCCTCAGGCCCAGATGGAAGAGGGAAAGGACAAAAACAAGACAGCAGATGCTGTTTTGCATTTCTGTCCAGCTGTATGAATAAAACATGCCTTGCATCTTGAAGTTGGTGCCATTCACGTGCTATTCACTCATCAGGAGTCCCAAAAGCTGTTGCTTCACTCAGTCACCTTCACACCCCACCCTTGGACATCCTTTTCCAACCAAGTAAACTCTATTTAGAAACTCTACAGTATGATATTGTTTATAATAAAGGGGTGGGATAAAGTGAAGTACAATCAGAAATACAGCTAGTCACTTTACCATATTTTGATTTTAACTTAAAAAAGCAGTATTTAGCTTTCCTCTGTAACTAGCTATGCAAAGGTGATTGTGGGTCACCAAAGGTGATGAGAAAAATAATAATGAGGAAAGTGTCATAAATTTTCTTACATGATAAAATCTAAACTTTAAGTATATCAAAGTTATTCTTAAGGCATATCTGTAGATTTATTTCTAACTAGTTGTTATTTGTATGCAAATAGTATGTTTTAATGAAGAAATTATAGCACTACATTAGCCTGTTTGGCAATGAGAATTCCCCATTACTACAAGCATTGTTCTCAAACCCTTTAAGTGTAATACAATGTTCTTCCCAAAAGCATTTTACTTGTGTTGTACAATACATAACCTATCATGATAAAATATTTTAATTTATTGATAATAATTCCAGTACTAATATCTGATATGATTTGTGGTATTTCTTTTTTCTTCTGACAAGACAAAATGTCTGAGAAGAGGAAAAGACAAAGTAGAACAATCTGGATAATCAGATAAAATTTTGAATCTGGATATTTTTCTTGCAATGAAGGATAAGATAGCATGAAACACGTAGGGAGAACCTAGGTACTCTCAGCATGTTTTACACAACCATTGAACTGAGAAAACCCTGACCATTTAATTTCTGTCCAAAGGCTGACTGTCAGATGTCTGTTTATGTAGATCAAAATATTATTTATATCACTTCAAAACTACTACCCTAGGTTGCATTTTCATTAAATATCAGCTCAGATCTTCTCTACTCTTAAAGATAGTGGCATTCAGGATTGAATATTTGTATGACCAAAGCATGAATATAGTCTAAATGTACAGTGGGGATAGTGTATATATGAATCTCCAAAGATGTACATTCATTTTGCATCTATTTTATACAAGTTGCCTTAAACTGGCTTTGTAATCACAAATATTCACCCTTCCTAAGAAGCCTTGCCTAGCTTTAGTGACAAAGAAAAACTATTTTGTACTTATCTGTGTAAGCTTGTCTCCTTAGTGGAATTTTAACTTGAACAATGAAAGCTTTGATTCACTGAGATCCAAT
Source organism: Cariama cristata (assembly GCF_000690535.1). Lineage (NCBI taxonomy): Eukaryota > Metazoa > Chordata > Aves > Cariamiformes > Cariamidae > Cariama > Cariama cristata. Next base: position 22,179 of record NW_009631459.1, on the reverse strand, counting down.
AAAATTTTCCTTGCTTTTGTTGGTTTATTTTCAGTGTGAATTGTTTACTTGGGTATGTCGAGCAAACTCCTCATACTTGCCTGAATTATTAACATCCAAAATTTTGATTCCAAGAGGAGAAAAAGTTTTGAGCTCTTATGTGTATGTATGTGTGTTTCAGCTTCTCAGCTGCCTGTTTAGCCGAGGTGAAACATGGTAAATCTTACAAGGAAGACAGCAAAATAGCTTCGCTGAAGACTGCTGAGGGCTATGCAGCATTTCATAACTTCTGAAGACACCATTACAGATAGTACTTGTTCCATTACATTTCACCTGGGTATGTCTTAAATTAACTTTGAATAGTGGGAGACTGAGGGAAAAGACAGACTTTCAAAGAAAATTAAATTTTCAATGCAAGCACCATGCAGGTCCAAGGACATCTACATTTCTGTCTTTCGCACTTTTTAAAGTTGAGCTGAATAAGAATTGAGTAATAATATTCTATGTTCATGTAATTATGTAATTATTTTGTTTTATAATATCTTTCATTCTAAAGAATCACATGAAACTTCAATATCCCTACAAAGGAACTGGGAGATATTTTGCTGAAGCATATCAGAGTATAGCTGGAGAGCAAATAGCTTTTTGTTAAGTCAAAATTTCAGGATTTAAAAAACTGTTTCTCCAGTCTTTTCCTCTCATTAGGGTAGTGACCAGTGAAATCATATGAATGAGAAAGACTGTTTAATTCATGTTATGTGTACTTTAGCCTAAGTCTTCTTACTCCCAAACAAAATTCATAACTAAATGTTTATTTACTGCTCTGAGCGGAAAGGAAAGATATTTGCAGCCTCTCCTATTGGAACTATTCCACCTTGGATAAGTAATGAAACTTTCCCTTGAAAAGGCACTTGACCCTTTGCTTCCACTGGTAGTCCTGGACAAGACTGTAGCTGCGGAGAGTTACAATTAATCTATCTTATACTTTCTCTGCACTATTGAGTGC
>NW_009631459.1:0-21163 GCF_000690535.1 Cariama cristata | reverse complement strand
ACTGGTTGATGGGGGGGGGGCGGGGGGGGGGGGGGAGATCGTCAGAACTGATGGGAAAAGGAGGAATCTCTCGCTCCCTTCTCTTCTTCTCTTGCTCTTATTTTTATATAAAACCTAATCTTTGACTTCAAAATGTTCTTACTATAACTGGTTTATCACTGTGGTGGGTACACCCTGGCCAGCAACTAACCACCCACCCCGTCACTCATCTGCTTGTCTTCTGCCAGGATGGGGGAGACAGTTTGAAGAGTGAAAACAAGAAAACTTTGGGGTCAAGATAAAGACAGTTTAATAAGTGAAGGAAAGAGAAAAAAACACAAAGATTGAAAAAGCAATGACTCCCCATGCCCACAAGCAGACTGATGCGCAGCCAGTCTCTGACTGTCTGTGAGTCCGCTGTCCCGGCTGTGTCCCCTCCCAGCCTCTTGCCCACCTCCAGTCTCCTCGCTGGGGAGGCAGCGTGAGTAACAGAGAAAGTCTCAGTGCTGTGCAGGCACTGTTCAGCAGTAGCTGAAACTGGTGTGTTGTCAACACTGTTTTAGTCCCAGATCCAAAACACAGCACCGTACGGGCCACTGTGAAGAATGTTAACTCCATCCCAGCCAGACCCAGTATAATCAATTAAAGCAAGGGATCTCAATTTTGATAATTCAGCATTTCCCAATGGAAAAGCTGATTTACTGGAAAATTTCCCAAATTCTCAACCAGCTGTATATTAATACATCCGTTCTAAAAACTTCCATGTACATGAGAACGAACCTTGGTTTCCTTCCAAGGAAATCACATAAAGTGAAATGTGTGGAACTTTATTTACTTTGAAGTGACAAAATTGCTCAGTTGAGTTCACTTAGAATGAAAATCATCATTCCCTAGAATCTAGGTTTCCGAAATTTGTAGACCATGCCGCTAAGTTATATCCTTCAGGATGTTTCTCATAGGGTTGTATTCTCAGTAACAGACATGAAAACGAAGGAAAAAATTAGGAAAATATAAACCCATAAGATTATATATTCAGAAGAAATACATTTACATTAGTAGGTTGCTCAGTTTGCCTGGGTGTTTTGATTATTTCCTATCCTTCTGTTATTTGTTGCTATATTCTTCACTATATAATTCAGTGTTCTGCAAACTCAGTATGATCAACATGTTCTTTTGGTAGATATATTACAGAAGATAATATTTTTTAAAGAAAACAAAACCAAAAAAATCCCTCATGCTTAAAGAGCTCTGGGAAGTTATAAGGGGAATATATTACAAATAAGAAATAAGCACCAGATGTAGAAATGAAGTTGGAAACAGCATTTTCAAATATGTGATTTGGAGCTACGTAAGGAAAGATAATATGCCACAATATCTAAACTAGAATTAAAATTGAAGGAGCTAAAATTACATTCAGATCCAGGAAAGGTCAAATTTATAGCTGCTCTTTGGGATGTGCTTAGAGGTTTGGAAGCCAGTAAAGTTACACTCCTGTAAAACCATTGTGAAAGGGAATCACATTACATAGAATATGTAAGTAATGCTGCATCAATACCAAAACAGAGCAGGACCCCCATTTTCCTTAATTTAAAAGCTGGTCTTTTTTCTTCCTCACAAATAGTTTCACTGTGGATCCACCTTCTCCTTCTCTTCCCTTCACCTGGGACATTCCCTGTGTTTCATTTGCCTTTCAAAAGAGCCCTGTGCACTGCACGTTCACTCTCTCCATTTGCTGAAAGACACAACTTTTATCAGTTGTTCAGATATTTGAATCACAGAGGACCTTTCTATGGTACCTTCAAATCCTGCTGTTCATACAGGAGAAACATCTCTCTGATATCCTTCCTTGTACATTTGCCTCCTTTTTTTTTTTTTTCCTTTCCTTGAGTCTAATGCAAATGTGTTGTTTGCTTTGCCTCCCTCTGGGTTTTGAATAAAATCTCCAAACATTCCCAAACAACTTGGTAAGGTCTCAGTCCCATTGAAATTCAGTAGAAGGTACGGACTTCAGTATCTAAAGATGTTTTGTCAGTGGTACTCCCGTTTTAAGCTATTTTCAAAAATAGTGTGATGCCTCTGAGATGGGAGAGCTGTGAGCCATGGGGACTTACTTCCTAGGCTAGATTTTTATCATTACACTAATGAAGTGTACTAATGCACCAATAAAAGCCAGGATAAGTTTTCAAACACTTTGAAGTCCTATAACATTGTCCTAGCATCCCACTGATATGACAAAGCTGGACATCTGTCTCTCCCATTTCACATTTAGAGGGTCTCATTTGCCTAAATTTTGAATTCTGCTCCAGAATCAGCACATTGGTTTTGCAAAGTGACATTCAAATCAACTTCCATTTTGTTCTCCCATGGAGTAGCTTCATTTCCATCTTTTAGTTGTCTACTTTGAAGTATCTATTATCTATTTCAACGTTTCCTCCAAGCTACTTTTCAAGTAGAAGAGTCGTTGTATTTACTTCAACCAATTTTTCAACAGAAATTACTTTTGAATTATTGTTGATTATTCTGTGAAACTTTGTTGACAAAAAGAAGCAGCGGTATAGTGTGCCTAAAACATTTGGCTTTGAGAATATTTTAGCTGAAAATGAACAAAGTCAAAGACTGAAAGGGGTAGCATCTAAGAAAAGGGAGACATGCAAGGATGGAGAGGATTAATTGAGATTCACATGAAAGTAGATGTTGTCCTATTTATTAATTCCATTCCAAGTTGTGTTTCTTGAAGAATGTAATTAATTTTCATCTGTCATTGTATTTGCTTTATTGGTCTAAACAAGAAGGTGGTAGGAAATGAAAATAAGAGTATAGCTTATGATAATGCAGCAAAAAATCCAAGACCATTTTGCCTGATCACGTGTCAAAGCTTCATATTTGATCCTGCGAGTTAGGTGGAGTGTTGACAGCTATTAGACAAACTCAGTCCAAGAAAATGAGCAAAAAAGTTGAACAAAGTGGTCTTAATAGCTTTTTATATTACTCTAAGCTTCTAAACACCTTTCAAATGTTCTATTGTGCTGACTTCTTATGGCTTCAAATTTGAAGGGACTACGCTTGTTGCCTTTTAAATTTCCTTGCATGAAAGATGAGGCAGTAGCAGCTCAATACATTGCATTTATTGGAGTAGTGGACATTCTTCCAACAGCACTACTTTATTGGATCTCTAGTGTAGTAGTCATTATCTTTGTATAAAAGAAAGAGAAAATACTCTGCTCACTCACTCAAATGGAAGGGGAATCTTCTTTGTTTAAGTTCTCTAGGTAGCATGGGATGGATACACTGGTTGTAACTTAGTCAGAAAAAGCAAACAGCACCAGTGATTAAGTGTATGCTTCTTAATGATGTAACTTATTACTCTTGTAGTAGCTGGATTTTAAACCAGGATCATTTCCGGATCCTGAAGGACAACATGAAGGCTTATCCCTTTAGATATATCTCTTACATTGCATAACTTTGTTAAAAGGACACCTATTTTCTGTATAAGAATGATGATTTTTTTAGAAATCATGGTTGCTTTTAAGTTGAGCTCCTTTATTACACATGCATTTGCTTTTGATATACAGTCATTCACTGTATCTCTTCTGAGAGCAGTTAATTCAATAAACTTCTTTTTGTTTTCTAAAGAAAGCATCTTATCAAACCAGAGAAAGCAAAGCCCTTGCAAGAGTTGCTTGGGTTTCTGCATCATGTCATAGAAGCAAAATGCCAGGCCCTCTATCACTCCTGTCAACTCTACTGGATCAAAGAATTGTGGGCAAGCATTCAATCCTTAGTAGAATCACTTTGACAGGTACTGAATGGAGCTGTTGATACTACTTTTGCTGGGAAATTCAGTCTGATCATGTAGTATAGGGAGGTAGAAGGTCAGACCACAAGTGGCTATCTCTAGCATTTCAATTCCTTTTATTGTGATTCAATTTAAATCACATGCTTCATTCCACGTTCCTTATTATTTCAGTTTTTGATTGTGTTCTGTGTTGTAATTTGTAGGGCCTTTTACTGATAATAAGGGCCTGTTCCACATAGGTTTAATACAAGAATCAATTCCGTATTAGTCAATTATCGATGAAACCAGAATTAAGAGAATCTTGGCTTATACAATAACAACTTGCTTATATCGTCTTTTAAAGTAAGATTTACTGTGAAGATAAAAGGATGGTATTTTATGACACTAGAATTTCTATGGAAAACTTAGTGTTTCGGCAGATTTTCAACATAGTAAGGGTTTTCTTAGTTTCCCTGCATTCCCATTTTTTCTGTTACAGGCTCTTTAATTTTTCTTCTATCATAACTTCACTCATTCTTATAGCTCAGTTCAGGGATGTGTTCAGTATTTATAGCTATATTTTTTATTGTGTTTTAAATTTAAATGTATTTTCTATAAACTTCCAAACTCTGTACAGATTTTTTCAGATTATTTATATTCTTGTCTGGACAGTCGTCTTACTTTTTGCAGGGCGTATGTTTAAATGGATACTGAAGAGATAAAAATATATGAACAACCTTTCAAAGATGCTGAGCAGAGAAAGTTTCTATTGCCTTCGAGAGGGGCTTTGTGCAAGATCTTCAAAAAATGTGTCAGTAGAGTCCTAGTTGAATAAGTGCTTTAGTACAAGTCAAAATTTCAAGATTGTAGAGATGTAGTATCTGAATGTTAAGATATTCAGATAAGTGAGTTTTGTAGTTTGAGAAGGTGGGTGAAGCAGTAGGTGTCTTCTGCAACTATGGTAACCGTTAGAAATGGAATGGTATTTTATTTCTGTGAAGTTGGAAGCTGGATAGGTTTTTACTGTGTATGTATAAAATAAGTTAGTGTTATTGACGAACCTATTCTTGACATCTTTTTGTTGTTCATGTTGTTTCTCTCCATTTTGTGGCAGCCCTTGACAACCAAAATTGGTTTTACTTCATCCATCCTTCATATCAGAGAAATAAAATAGCAAGTACTGACATGTCCAAGACAAGTTTATCTATGTGATATCACTTCTCTTTCATTTTGATCTGTCACTTTGTTTTCATTCCACACTCATCTTCACTCCCGATGAAGAGATACACACAATGCAATAATCCTGCTGACTGAATGCAGAAAACTAAGTTTTGTTGTCAGTTATGCCCCATCTAGCTTGGATGATGAAACACATTTGAAAACACTATTTGAGTTCCATTTTAAAATATGTTTTTTCTAAATGTGTTTCATTTCCAGTGTGCCTACCTAAAGACTACCCATTCATGGGTTTTTGACTTTGATGTTGGTCTTTTTATGTCAGGTGAATTGTTAAAGTTGTTGCCTATTGTTGAAGTCATTGTTATATATATGAAGGAATTGTTACCTATTTCATTGTACCTATGGTTATTTCTTTTTTATACCTACAGTCTTTAAGGCTGAATTTTCAGAACAGAACGTGTCTGTGTAACTGCATGTTTGTGTGCATGTGTGTGGCAGAGAGCAAGAGATGGAAACCTGACCTACTATGCACTATACCTGACTGATTATGTTAACTATTACAACTAAATTTCTCATCAGTGAAAATGTTTTTCTTTTATGACACTAACATTATCATGATCATCTGTATTGTTTGTAGGAACCTTTGCAGAGAATTCAGCAAGAACAAATGAGACTTTGATACTATTTAGAACCAGGCTTAAATGTTGCGTTTTATTCCTACTGCTTGTATTCACAAAGTCAGATTCAAAGTGACTGTTTTTTATTTATTAACGTGAGAACATACAAAATGAAATTGGTCATCACAAAATCATTAGGTATATTCTCAAAATTTAGATTGCATTAGTATCAGTCATTTGTAATCAATCTCTGTATTAGTGAAAATCATTAAACTAGATGTAAAATGACTAGTGTGTGGCATTATATTATATTAGTAATTCAAAGCATAGATTATTGTTATCATATCGGGTAGAGTGTACACTCAGGAAGAATTAAAATATTTCAGCTGAAGTGGCTTAAGGAGAAGTTGACCAAGTTACAATATTAAAGGTGGAGAATGACATACAGTAGGAAGGTTCCTTTGCAACAAGCTATTGATTTTTTAATTTTTTTCAGTAAAGTTGAACTTTCTGCTATAATCTCATGTGGGCATGTATGTTTATATTTCATTTTATATTCAAGTGACGGCAAGTATAAATTTTCCACTCCTGTGCCACAGATCACTTGAATTCTAGAAGAAAGACAGGTAGAAATGCAGACAGATGTTTTAGGCAATTTAAGCAGAAAACAGTAGCATTTATTTCTTGCTGTATGAGAACGTAATCAGGAAAACACAGTAATGTTTAAGCAAAACTTTGTTATCCCTGGTCTTGCTCATATTTAAGCCTTTTGTTTAAATGTAAGCACAGTGGTTAAATAAAATATTGATGATTATTGCATCGTCATTAGACCAGTCCTTGGGATTTTTAGTGCTGGATAAACTTTTAGCTCTATCGGTGTATTACCTAAGTCACTTACACTACATTTTACATTCTAAAGGAAGGCAAAAGAATGAATACACAAGCTAAACATTAGTCAAGCAGAGAAGGTAGCTGCCTGTGTCCTTCTGGAATTACTTCATGAGGTCCACTGTGGTACTCTATAATGGGTAGTAGATTGGGTACGTGTAAGAAACAAAGCAACATTTATGTCACCTAATGACCATTATTTTTCATTATGTTTTGTTTTAAAAGGTCTGCATGGTATAAATGAAAGAAAAATGAGTTTAAGCCTCTGTCTGAACACTAGATTGTATTGCTGTTCATTTATTATATCAATTAACTTCCAGTTTTAACCAAGAATGAGGGAACTGTATTGGCAATCAGTTCTCCTTTTTTGCCTCTTTAATAATAATCTTTTCATTCACAGTATTTTCATGAATTGCAATGCAAATGTTTCCTTGAGCTTTATTTTGCAATTTTGGAAAATATTGTTGACTTTTTTCCCCCTAATTTATTCATTATCATGTTTGCTTTAGAAAATGCATCAGAGATGGTTTTCTATCACACAAGGTCTATACTGATCAAAATTTTACATTTTGTGGACATTTGCTATTGCTACCAGGATTGGCAAGGAGAACTAGTTTTTTTAAACAGTTTTCTTTCAAATGGAACAAGGACTTCCACATGCATAGTGTTAGAAAAGGAAAAAACAAAAGGTCATCTAGATGAGTCCTACTGCAGTAGTCATCCGGTAGTCTTAGTTTGCTGAAGGTGTTCTTGGCAATGCAGAACTATGCATTGTGTCTGTATTTGTTCAAAATGCTTTGAAAGAAATGGAAGCACTCTAATCATTAAAGCCTAATTTCTGCAAGCACCAGGTGTGAGAGGTACTATGTGATGAAAAACATATTCCATATTTCTAAATCTCATGAGCTCCCATGATACGAAGTTCAAGTAATATCATCTGTGGCTTTAGCTGATGATAGAATTCCATACAGGAAACTTTGTAATTGCTACTATCTGAGTGTTTTGATAACGTCAGGAATGACAGAAATTAAATGTACATATGTAAACCCACACACTTGTGTGTGTGTGTGTGTGTGTGTATGTAATTTTTTGTACTGATGAATTTTATGTTTAGAAAGATACAAGTTTGCTTTTGGATCATCTCCCTTAAACAGATGGTATCTTTGTGATTGTTGTGACACTTCATTGTTGCTGCCGGCTGATGACTCACCGAAGGAAAATCCCGGCACACTCAGTAGGAGAAAATAAGGCTGTTTGGTGTTCTTTGCTACGTCTAATTTTCTAACAGAATTTCGACAGATGTGACAATTTTGCTGAAATGTTTTCAAAATAATAGCAACAAGTTGACAAATCAAATCTGGCTCATGTTCTGTCCCCTGGTATTATACTGGTTCATCTGCAATAACAAGGGAATTTATATCAGTGTCATCCTTGACAACTTGATCATTTTAGATGGCACATTATCAATTTTTTGTCCTTACCCCATGCCTTGCTTTTTTTGCTGTACACTGTCGTCTCTGCTATTCTTTACAAAAAATATTACCACAGGTAAAATAGTGTTCCCTGATCTCCAACTGGCAAGAAAAAATAAGGAAATAATAAATGTGGGAACTTAAAATCTGAGGTCAAGATATGAAGGAAACTAAGCTTTAGTAGAGAATTTTCCTGGTTAGTGCTATTTGCCAAAGTAAAACTGGGAATAGTAAGACCAAAAAATACCCAACGCCTGCAGCACTCGGGTCCCACATTTGAAAAATGCAAAACAGAGATCTTTGTGAATGCAGTCTGGCTATGGCATCTAATGAAATATGGTAAATATGCTTTGTGAGAGAAGTTACTTGCTCAATTCACCAAGCATTCCTATGTAAAGATATTCTTGTGGCTCCATGATGAGAATTTTGTTATGAATTTTTTTCCTCTCTTCCTTGAATAGAACTGATTTTGACAAAGATTTTGCTGAAATCACATAAGGGAAAAGATAGAAAACAAAAGGATGGATGGTTTCTTTGAAGAATAAGTATAAAGATCCCTGCTGTGTCTGAATCTGAACACAGAAACTCCAAAATCTCACTGCCCACTGCCTGAATAAGAGAGATGCAATATATTCATTGCTTATATAGTCTACTTCTCAGCTTTTTGGCTGTTCTTTTTTACGTTGGAGATTAAACAGTCATTAGGCAGAGGCAAAAAACCCCCTTACTTCATTGGTGATCATGCAGAACAGAGATTTAAACCTTAGCCTCTCAGGGAGTTCTTCAGTTTTTTACAGGCTCAGTTATTCTGTCTTGGGTTGTACAACTGCTGAATTCTCCAGATCATCATCAATGTGAATTCAAGAGTCACAAATGCATTGTGTCAATGTGCAAGTTCACAACAGATAGCATGTTTAAATGACTAAAAGGATATAAATCAACCAAAACTCCCTACATAAAGTACTGTTAATTAATCAATAAGGCATTTCAAAGTATGAAGCTTGATCCTTGTATTGGAAAGAGAACAAAGCTTTTCTTCACTTCTTTTTCCCTCTGCACGTGTTGTTTTAAGATTTCAGTGTGAAATTTATTTGTAGGTAAAATAATCCAAACACCAGCCTGAAGCCTGATGTGTTGTTTGGATTCTTTGCCCAATGCAATTTACTTTTTAAAGATACCACTGCATTTACAACAGTATTTTGCAATTTAGTAAACTCAGTAAGTATTTATATGAATTCATTCTGGTAGGCTGTAACTATTCTGCTGTCAGTCTAGGTCTCAGTGCATAAACATCAAGATCAGAAATGACACTAATTGGTACATTTGTTGTCACACTCTGTAGAAAGGTTAAGGGCTAAATAGTCATTCCTATCTCATAACGATAGCAGTAGCTTGCTTTTCAGAGTATTTTGACTGATTCATCATATTGCAGCAGTGAAAACTGAATGCAAAATTTTAGAGAAAATGGAAAGTAATGTTGACAAATCTGAATGAGGCAAAAAGTATGGTGTGGAGAATGTCATGTGAATTTTAATGTCAATGTTCTGCACTTACACAATGATGTAAGAAGGGAGTGTGACAAAAGCATAGGCAGGTAGAGAAACTGACCATCCACGTCAGGGTCGACAAGGACTGTGAAGTTGTTTAATATGCAGCATACTCTCTGTAAACAAATAAAAAGCTGGTCCTCACAGCTGACAATTTATTACTTTGTAAAATAACTGTTTTGTATATAAAACACTAATGAAGATTTAAAATAGATCTGATACTTACCTTTCTACAGCATGCTCAGTAATGTCAAAAATATCATTTACATTGGTCTGGCACCTCTAAATGTCGTGACAGTGTACCATTTTCTATACAATATCTTCTGACTAACTGAAGTCAATGTGATCATGACACTGTCGCATGATGACAGTCAGCTAGGGGTGGCATACTAACAAAATAGAGGGGGAAAGAAATTATTAAATTAGGAAAAATTAGTCTTCCAAAATAATTGTCCTGATCCAAAATAAGGATTTTAACTCTTTACATATTCAGCGCCCTTCCTTCCTTTTTTAGGATTAATTTGAAACATGTCAGATATACAGATAAAAATATTTATAAATGAAATATTCTTTTTTTTTAAAAAAAAAAAAAAAAAAAAGCTAAGAAGAACACATTTGGTTTAAAATTAGATCCTGACTTCAATTCAGATTAGGCTTTTACCACAGTCACAGGTGGCACTGTGTGCAGCATTGTTAACCCAGTCTCCAAGCGCTTCCAAAAGCCGAAGAGAAGAGCAAGCCCAACACTGGAGTCTCATGCTGTTTGTGCTGTCTTTCAGCAGAAGCTTTGTGGAGAATCTAGAAATAGCCTGGTGCTGGTGAAGATGCTCAAACACAGTCTGGGCCTTGAATAAAATTTCCAAAATTGTTCCAGTGACTTGAAGCTTAATCTATCAAAATTCAATGGGCTTTAGATTGCTAAATGATTTTGAGCCAGAGCAGTTAAGCTCCTGAATAGCTTTGTGGATTTGCTCGTTGGACACTTTCAAATATTTTCTCCTTTTTTTTTTTTCTTGCTCATCACCCCCTTTGTCCATGTAGACAGCGAGATCACAGACAAGCCATTAACAGCAACTTAATAGCAATTGCAGTGAGGGTGCACCTTCGCAGGAGTTCAAGGACTGGAACCTCAACCTTTGCAAAAAAAGATTCTGTTCATTCTAATCAGCTGAGAATACTGCTGCATTAGTACTGCAAAATGCCTGGAAAATGTCAAACTGAGAGAATTGCGTACATAGCCTATGGATTGTTACAGAGTTTGTAAAAATGCTTTGTCTCAGGAGCCGTGGGTTTTATATTCTTTAGAGGAAAATAAAGATATGTAGAATGAAAGGTACTTCTTCCCAGCAGGATAGAGTCCTGTTTTTACTTCTGAATTTGGTATGTGTTACGGCTGAATTCCTTCTCCCTGTCCTCTCCCGGTGTGCTCTTTAGATCCCTAGCCCCTTCCTTCATTGCAGTAGAGGAGAGGTTTACTGTAAGTGCAGGTTATCTGATTACAGGTAATTGGAACTAGTGATGGTTTTCTTCTGTTATGAGGTATCTAAGGAGCTAAGTATATTTGTGCAATACACTACAAGGATTTAATTTCCTTTTCTGTTTTCAAATGACCTTTTCACAAATAATTTCCAATATCCAGTAATTTGCAGAGGCTCTCCCAGTTACATAGTGTAACAGTGATTTACACTATGTGTAGTTTTATGATACTTTATATGAAAGAAATCTTATAAAAACTAATAGTCTAGCATTTTATCTGATAGGTGCATACTGGCTTGCAATAGTTAGTATAAGAATTCATACATTTGCAGGGTTGAAATCAATAGCATACATTTAATTGTACCCCAGTGTAGCTGATGTAGTGGTCAAGTGCAGTGGATTGTGGCATTTTGAAAGCTTTAATCATTATTAAAAAGAGGGAAAGACTGGTGTGAATCACTTTGACTCACAGAACCTGTTCTTCTGGTCTCATGAAGCACGGAGGAACGTCTGTGTTGTCTTTCCTCTAGGAAAAAATAAATATTTTATTTTTAACAGCGTTCTTTAAAGATTTGCAGGAAACCATCAGGCTTCATGTATCAGTTTTCGTTTTCCTTTTCCTTTTTTCCTTTTCCTTTTCCTTTTCCTTTTCCTTTTCCTTTTCCTTTTCCTTTTCCTTTTCCTTTTCCTTTTCCTTTTCCTTTTCCTCTTCATCAGAAAACAATAGTTGCTGTCTATATTTATATTTAGGGCTTTTTGAATGACTTTTTTTACTCTGTCTTGTATCTTACTCATGGTCATGATCATTTAATTGCAAGCTAATGCAATATGGCAGAAGATAAAGGTTTAAAGAGAGAGCTAAGGCAAACATCATGCATGGTCTCCTGAATTTCATTTATCTCAGAAGGAAAATCTTCGTAATAGAGACGATGGTCTGAGACTTTTTCCCTACATGGTAGAGCTGGGAAGGGGGAGCAGGAAGGTGGTTGGATCATGACCTCTTCTCCTTGGAGTGCTGACTGTGTGAAATTAGAAGTCTTCCCTTGTTGGCTAATCCTTTAAGTGACTACGATTGCTCAGAACAAAGTGAAATAGGTCAGAGCATTGGTGACGTTGAGGGGGGAACTTTAGCTGGCTCCTGGTTGACTTTTGGGCCCCACCACAGACCAGGGCTTAAGTGTGACCTTGAGTAGCTCCGTCTGTTGCCATATACCTAAAACACAAGGTTGCTCTGCAAAGGTAACATTTACATTAATAGACATACCAAAGGGACATATTTGCCAAAGCCAGGGGCAGTGAACTTACCTGCCTTTTTCTAGTTCTTCCTAATCTGTATTTATGTAGTCAGTGCAGGCAAATCTTTTGAGACACACAGACTCATTTGCAGGAAAACCATGCCAGCAGCACTGTGTGATTAGTAACCTTCCATCTTAAATCAGAAAATTTGAAAGAAATACAGACTGAGATATGTTTAAAGCAAATATACAAAATGCAGTTTTACACAGACTGAGAGCTTGAAATAAAGCAGGATTTCAACACAGATTTCTAATTATTGTAGTTATTGTTATTTTTACAGTGCACTTCATATGCTAGGCACCTTACTGTCCTCACAGTAAATAATAATCCCTGGTCCTGTAAAACTTTAAAACTAATTTCAGCTAAAAGATGGAAGGAATGAAGTACAGATAGGTAGACTGCAGTAGGACAGTAAGCAATGTAAAGGAAAGAAGGATGCATCAGTCTGTATTTTTTCCAAAGCCTTAACTTCATATTAGAAGTTCTAAAACACCAGGACTGATTTATGAATAGCTGCCTTTAGTGACTCAGTATTTCTGTGCATAAGCCCATTCAGAAAACTGAAGATCTAAAAATAGATGTACCCCAATTCTATGGCGCTTATGTTGTAAATGTGTGTAAATGAGATTCAGGGATATCCTTGACCATGTTGTGAGTGTACAAAAGTAGAATTGCAAGTTCAGTGAACTGCCAAGTCATAGGAGAAGATGCAGCCCTTTAGAGTACACTGTTCATAAAGATCTCTCCAGGAAGTTCTGAAATTAAATTGCTTTAATTTATTCAAGGCCCAGACTGTGTTTGAGCCAACTACTAAATTCTACTCTCCATGAGAAAGCTGAGCTTGGTTATAACCAGTTATGAGTTTTAGATTCAGTAAAGATCAAGTGGACAATTTCTGATATATCTCCCTAGAACATCATGGACATTTACAATGGTCTGCATGTTATCCTGAACATGCTGTGAGTTTCATCACAAGTTATGTCACCTCTCTCCTCTCCTGTTATTTCTTTCACCACCAAAACATCTGTTTACTTTTCAGCTCTGTATTAAGGTGGCTTGTGTTTGATCTTAAAACGTAATAAAAATATTCTTGTTCCTTTATCTTAAAATACAAAGAAGGAAGAAGTAATTTAAAAGCGTGTGAGAAATTAGTCTAACTGGGAAATAAGGTAAAGTAGAGCATGGCAATATTATGATTTGTTTTATTCTACATGTGCTTGGAAAGACAAGAATGATCATTTTCAGTCAATGAAAATGATTGAGTGACCTGTAAGACAAACTCATGGGTTATTCAGAGCACCATTTCCATCTTTTTGTCTCTTCCTTTTTTTTTTCTGTCTTTTTTTTTTTTTTTTCAATTGACATTTCACAGCAAAAAGTGACTGAAAGCTGCTTGCAAACCTCCCAGTGCAACAGATCCATAAAATCAGGACACCTTCAGGTGACACCAAATCAGAGGAAACAGCTCATGCAGCACTCCTCCGGTAGCATCTACATTCCCACTTGAGGACAAACACCAAGCAGAATGTGATATGTCCCCGAAATCCCGGAAACGGTACATGACATGTAAAACCAGACACTGCTGGCAGTCGCCTGCCGCTGCCTGGAGTTGAGAGCTGTCACAGACATCCCTCTTCCCCCTCGCACTGCACGATGGTCATTGTGGGGGATGCTCGCTGGCTACCTGGACCTGTTACAGGTGACCCCAGCCTGCTCCCTGCATCTGGGTCTGGACTCCTGGGTGCCAAGTTTTGCAAAGAAGCGTCCATTTCCCTTCCCATGCTTGAGCTTGGTCCAGGACGTGGAGCTAAATTCCTCGATTTAAGTGTGCAGTGCTACAGAATTTGCTTCTCTTGTTGGGGGGTCACACCATTAAGGTGATTTGCAAGACTCACTGATGATGAGAAAATATGATTTCAGTGAGACTGTGCGCACAGGTAGACTCGGAGTAAGGGAGTCAGGATCTGGCTATCTGTTGTTATGAGTAGTGAAACGTGTGGGTGCTGTTGAGGGGTGTAAGGAGCTTGTGCAAGTGGTGTGTCTTGAAAATAACATTTCAAAAGGGGTATGAAGTGAAGGGAACAAATTTTGTTTTCATTTGACATTAATATAAAGATAAGAAAGAACTGGGAAAAGAATAAACTGCATACTCCAAGATAAAAATTCTGACCTTTCACATCTGGAAGCTCTTTTAAGGGGACAGTCTGATGTCATACCGGGTTAGGTAAGATAATTGGTAAAATCTCTTTGGAAGTTTTTCATCAAAATGCCTCATCCATATACAAGTAATATACTCTGTTAGACAGTGTCACCTGACCTTGTTATGTCTTACTCATTCCTAATTAGAAATGAGGCATCCAGATGTGAAAGGTCATTACACTAGTTTCTATGACACCTATCATGGCATATTTGTGTCACCTAGATTTTTATTAGAAATGCACTGAACAAGCCCAGCTCTCTCTGCCATATGTTTATTGCCTTGTTCAAGGATCCACAGGTAAAAAGAGTATCTTGTCTACCCAGATGGTTATTGCCACATTTGGTTTTTAACTTCCACGGCATGTCATGATGCTAATTGGTTCACACTCTGATGCCAGCTTACAGAGGTGTTATTTTTGGTAATAACACCATTGATCGCAATTCTTCTGTAAGGAACATCTCTGTAAGGAACGAAAGAAAAAAATTAGGGACTTTCCCAGGCAAAAGCAGAGGTCAATTTTTTTTTTAAATACTAGTTCATATGAAGTATATTTTGAGTGTACCCTGACTTAAGAGTGTAAGTTGTGGTGTTTTTTTTTTTTTCTCTTTTTTTCCTGTTGTAGCTTTTTGAGAATTCATTTCATACGTATTTATTGAAGTACTCGGAAGAAAAAAGCAATAAGCTGACTAAAAGGCTCCTTTTTTAAAAAAAAAATCAGTTTGTTGTTACACAAGAGCATTTACATTTAAAAAACCCTTCATTTTGTATTTCAGCATACATGGAATATCTAGTAGTCATCATATTTTTCATTTTCAGTTATGGAAGGTGACTTCTGATATCCTATTTAATCTGAATAGTTTCTTATTTGACAACTGACGCCATTAAAATCAATTGCACCACTTGCTATAAAAGGCACCATTCCACCTGAATCCAGGGTAACAAAACCTGGCTCAGAACTGATACTGTCAAAACTGATTGATTGTTCTTTTGTTTCAAACTCACTTGAATACCAAAAAAATCTGGGGCTTTTCAAAGTCCTGAAAAATATGCATATAATGGCTTCATCACTCTTCAGTAATGACATGTGGAAGGGGTATTTTTTGTTAGTTTGGAAGGAAAGAGCTATGATCCAAAACATATACTATTGTGAGAGCACCAATACATATCAGCAAGTTGGCTAATTACTTATCCAGTGTTAATATAAGTTTTTTATTGCCTAATAATAAAAATAATTACCAAAAAATAAAAATAAAAATTAAATAATAAAACCTAATATAAGGTTTTATTATCTACACACTAGAATTAAGTTCTTGCTTTTCCTTGAAAACAAAGATAGACTCTGATGTCTGCAAGGATTACCATGTATCTATCTGTTTTTCCCAAAGTAACAAAATGTGATCTGTGACTGAATTTTTCAGGCAATTTTCAAATACATCTGTTGCATTTTCTTAGAGTTTCAGTATGCAATGAAATGACAGTATATGTTAATCTTTATTATAGTACAGCAGAGAATTTCAGTTAAGACATCAAGGCTCTTGCTGTAATAAAGTTTATGCATTATATGTATCCTATATATGTATGGCAACAGAAGTCTTAATGGGAGTGAACATGTCTCATTCAGACAGCATGTTCACAATCTCTGTCCCCAGTAGTTTAGCAAGCACTCCTGAGGATAATACCAATGATAACATTGCTCTGATCGTAGCTCAGTCAAATCCAAACAGATTTTCCAAAGGATAGATACAGACATTTTTGTAATCTCTTCCAAATTTCAGGTATTATTCACAAATGATAGAAGTCTGCTAAAGACTGCTTTGAGGATTTCTGAAAGTCAGAAATATGTTTATAAAGTCAAGGGTTGGGTAACCTCAACAGGAGGTCGTTTGACTGTCTGTTATAGAAATTAGTGTGTGAAACCAATGCCATTTTCCTATCAGACCATATATGATAATTTGTGGGTTTGGGTTTTTTTTCCCCACTAAATGGTTAAATCACTTGCTTTTCATATTAATATATTGGCAAGTCTTCTGAG
This sequence comes from Cariama cristata, assembly GCF_000690535.1. Lineage (NCBI taxonomy): Eukaryota > Metazoa > Chordata > Aves > Cariamiformes > Cariamidae > Cariama > Cariama cristata. Next base: position 4,702 of record NW_009631459.1, on the reverse strand, counting down.
ATGGTGGACAGATGTAGGATAGACTACAAGTATACCAGGAAACAGGTTCAGGGACTAGTCTCTAGCCCGCAGAGGGTGGTGGCATGGCATAACTCACGCCATAAGGGCTAAACTCTTCCACCACAAAGCAGGCTGTCCTTTTCAAAGGTGCCTTTTGTGAATAGATAGTCTGGTCAAGCTCCAGGCAATACAAGCCATAGTTATGTTTGCCACACAGAAACTGTATTAACAGTTGAGCCTATTGACCCTTGTACCAGCCCTCACCCTGGCCAGGCTCAGGTTGTGGTAGAGGCTGTGACAGCTGGAGCCCTCCTTGGGATGTGTCAGGGTAATGTACTCAGAAGACCTCATCTCCCAAGCATCCCGATCCCCTTCCTACGCCAATGTCCAAGTTTCTTTAGAAACTGGAAGTGCTCCTGGAATCAGCGATAGAGATGTCAAATAACAGCAGACATTTGTGATATTAATGGTTAAAGACTGCATCAAAGGAGAAGTTCTTCTAGATTTTTTTTCAAATCAATGTATTGAACTGTAGTACAATAAATTGAGAGCACTTTTATGTGTTAGTAACTAAATGAACCCATGTACATTAAAACTAAGGGGAAAAGGTGATAGAAATCCTAAGGTTATCATTTAAAAATATGACCAGATGTGATGGAAAGGCAGAGACTCTCCAGTGTGGTAAATGATTTCTCCACACAACCTTATCTTGATGGCTGTTATATGAAAGATTAATAATTTCTTACCTGTATAAAATGAAATTTTAAAATATAAAAACTTCAGCCATGTATTTTACTATTGGCAACAGGAATTGCTCACTCAAATTTATCTCTGATATCAAATATTTCAGTTGTAGATGAGACTTTGTGGTGGTTCATTATCTGCTGTCTCTAAGCCCACCTTTCAAGGAAAATTGGACACAAAACTTAAACGTAATTTAGCCCAGATGAAGCTTGGTCTTGAGTGAGTGATTTAAAGGAATAGAAGTTATGTTAGCTCTTCAAACAATGAAAATTTTCAGGAACATTGTTCTATGTAGTCAGTCTGTTAGAAATTACATTTTACTATAAATGTGACAGGTACATCTTTCTCTGAGCACACACCATTTACATTAGTCTAATTTCTGAGTTTGAGGATTTTTCACCTTTCTTAGTGTTTATTTTAAACTACTCATTTATTTTTAACAAAACCTGTTTAAGAAATCTCTCAGATGTTTGAAGAACTGTACAGATTTTAAGTTATTGACTACAGTAGCTTCAGGGTTTTTTTTAATTCATTTTCAAATATCACTTGGGTTTTCTAAGGACATCAAAATGTTGATCATTCTGATTGAAGTTTTCATTTGAATTTCCTATTCCTCTGGGTTTTGGGGAAAAAAAAAAGAAAAAAAAAAACAAAATATGACTTGAATGTTTATGTTACATAGTGGAGTCAGAAGTACCATTATTTGTGGAGACTGCCATAGCACTTCTGGGTAGCTGATATGTCATAATCCCAGGTTAATTTTTGGGGCCAGAAGTTTGGTTTTTAACATAATATTAAAAATGGGAAGGGGAGAGGAATTACTGTCTCATTCATTTGCTTTGAGATTCTGAGACAAATGATGAAATAAAAAAAGCATTATTTTTTTGAGGCCACTAAGTGTGTCGGCTGTATAGCAGGTATTTCCTGTGACGTCATTCAGTTTGGTCTAAAGCAAATGCTCGGACAGAGTGGAAGATCAGAAGGGCAAGACAGAATGAAGTCAGTATTGTTCCAAGATGTACGACAGTCTGGATTTGCTTAAAAAGGGAAACTGCAGTTCCCCTTCTCTTCTAGCTCCATTCATCTTCACTTAAAAGAAAGTTGTGTTAGTGTTGGAACTGGAAGATAGTCAAAATACTGGATCCAAATAGGAATGCTTGATCTCTGTGTTGGCATATATGTGACTTGAGCCAGAGGAAATTATTTCTTTTACAACAAGTTTAACAGCCTCTAAATTATTGTGTTTTGTATAAAATGTACATTTGTACATTTCCTCCCAGACTTGGAGTCTGAGACATAAGCAATCCCTTACTGGTTTTCACACCATCCACATCATCAGTGGCGTTACGACAACAGTCAGGGAGAGACTAGTCATGTCAAATGGCTTTACCATCTGCTAACTTTACATAAAACAAAGTTTGTTATGCCGTATATGGAGACTTTAACATTTCCAGAACTGTAATCTGTACTCCTTCCTTCTTTAGGCTCCTTACTCTTAGAAAATAATTGTTTCGCTTGGGTTTTGCATGGGTTTTGCATGGATAGAAGAGTGAGCAGTCCTCACTGCCCAAGGAAAACAGGAAGATGTAGAGCACAAGGCAAGATTTTCTTTCTCAGTCTTGGTGAATTAATCTTTTGTTTCGATGGATTCTGCTTAGGGATTCCTAAGTAACTCTTGGAAAGGTCTGTCCAGAATTTGTAGAAAATCCCATCTCCCATTTCTGTGGTTTTTTTTACAGAAGCAAGTTCTACAGCTGTAGAAATGCTAACATTGAAGGTGATTAAAATCCTTTCAGTTTTCCATAGGTGGGACAAGTGCTACAAAACACTTCATAAGAGTGAAAAAGAAGGCACTTAGTGTTATAAGATGTATCAGCTCCTTTGGGCTTTGTATTATTAATCGTTATTAAATTTTGTTATAAATGGTCATATTTTAACTCCAACTCTAAAAAGGTGACAGCATTCATAATTTGCTTTGTAATTCCTACTCAAGTAACCTGAAAGTGCTGGTTTAGTGCTTCTTAATCCTTTCCCATCAAATCTCTACCAACTTGAAATAAAAAATTATTCATGCAAATGCATTATAGGACACTTAGTATGTTCAGCTACTCTGCAAACTAACTTTGAAAACATTAGCATATGACATAGTGCACCTTTTATTCAAGATTTAGCCGAGTTCCTGCTTATCTAGATGAGGTGGCTCTGATACCTGGCATAACTGCAGATGGAGGACATTAGAGTCTTCTTGGTAAACAGCTGAGCAAACTGAATATAGAAATTATTAAAGGAGTGTTGACCGGAAGGAAAGTGTGTTGTAAAAACTTGGCAAGCATTTTATCTCATCTTCTTTTCTGGTTGCAAGCCATGCAGTAGTTATAGCAACCATAGTTTTTGTCCAGGTTTAGATGTGAAAAGATAAGATGGGGTGGAATTTGGATGGGTGTTTCTCCCATCATTGCACAAATGTTTCAGCTCTCTTCGTTGATAAAGTTATAGGATATAAGAGATAGTTTTAGGATAAGTAAGTCACTGGCATTCAGTGGCATTTGTATTCCATGAGATCTTGATTATCATTACTGATTGAAAGTCAGATGAAGAAATTGTATTTTGATGGCAGACACCCACGCTGGTTCCGTGTTTGCTCAGAAAAAGTGAGTTACGTGAAGTTCACGTACTGATTCACAAAGACTTTATGAGTGTATGTTCATTTTTCTCTGCTCCCAAGTGTAACCACTCTATTACCATTTTGGAAGCTGGAGATGCTTGGGGAAGTAAGAAACAGACCCATTTTTAACAGTGGACCAAAGCTTCCTGTTGTCCATCCGCACAGAATAGAAAAAGACTCCATGTCACTATACCCAAGCATTAGAAAACTACAATATATACATAAAGAATTAAAATATAGTTCATGTTTAGCAATTTTCCCATGGTATATCCTTCCCCTTTTTACATTTGAAACTGTGCATCAGTATCCATGGCTTGATGAGATTCTCTGCTATCACCAGAATTTGAAATTATGAGCTTTTGAGCTGATACACTGCAAACTTAAAGATTTACAGTATTTATTTAGCACTTTGTCGTCTTAACTTTTTGGCATTTGGCTTCAAATATTTGGCAAGTATTTCTGTACAATGGTAGGTGCTATGGAACTGGGGCCAAAATGTTAAGGAACAATGATTACTGACATACTATATGGGTGATTATTCCTAGTTATATTCTCATCACATCAGTTTTGATTTAGGATCTCATTAAATATTAATCTGAATGAATTTGCTCTTAAGTTTCTACCTAGTTTAAGTAACAAGTGGACCTCATTTTTCTTTATGTGTTTAAATTAGCTGATACACATTTATCTATGCAAATAAATTTCATTGAAATGGATGTTTTGTGAAGTCCCACGAGCAAGTATTAAAAGCAGCATTAGGATCCTAAAGAGGCTATGGCAATCTTAATTAGTTTTATAGACTGATTCCAATTATTCTTTATTGGAAGCCATGCTGTGTAACTCCAGTGCTTGCTCTTGGTAAAGAGTCTACTTCATTATTGCAAAACAGAAGACATTTTGAAGAGGTTACCAAAATATTCTTTAGACAACCAGAGAACTGTTTGCATGAACGTGATGCCTGTCATTTTGACAAAATACTAGGGATCTCCAGGACTGAAAACCATAAACTGTTATAGTTTGAAAAGAAGAGCAAGGGCCATAACACTGAGGTCAGTCATGCCTTTTACCCATGCAGACCAATCCACAGCAGCAGTGCACAGTCTCCAGTGGGTCATCTTTTTGGCTGCTCAAGTAGTGTTTTCTCAGCACTTCAGACCTACCACTCACCTAATCCCAGGTGATCTCCTACTCAGGAGACTGCCTGATGGCTGGCACTAGGGTCTGAAGCTCAGATCTCCAAAGCTAGCAGCACAGGTCACTGCTCTTTAGGCTAGCCAATGTGATGCCCATCTA
>NW_009631458.1:147345-170229 GCF_000690535.1 Cariama cristata | reverse complement strand
CCCCCGCTCCCAAATCTGTATTTCATAGACATGGATGGCTTGCTTTGAATATACTTTTCCAAAACATGATGTAGCAAACCCTTGATACAGAATGTTTGGTGTTAAGGGTTCATTCTCTGCTGTTTCAAATGTGTCTCCATCTCCATCTAGTATGGCTCCCTACTAACAGCACAATTCCTGTGAACTCTTGTCAAAGATGAATGTGAAAGCATACGAACTGCAGCAAGTCTGAGTAGCAGAAGACACGATGAATAGCTCCTGAGGGTGTACAGCACGCTGGAAGACAAAGGAGATAGCACTTCAGCTCACAGGGAAGAGGCATCGTTTCTCAACATGATTAAGTGCTTCCACGGAGCTGGAGCAGCTAGAATAGCACTTACATCTGGTAACTTAGCTTTTATAGAATTCTTTTGCCAGATTTTTCAGTATTTCAATGAACATATGTATGTTTATACTGGAGAAAGGAGTTTGCTTTAATGTTGTCCCTTCTGAGACACACTTGGTAATAAACAACTCCAGATCACGCCTTACATTTTTGTGTCAAGAGTGAACTCAAAATGTTATGCTGAATTTTAGACTTAACCCTCTTTATCAGTTAAGAATACACCTGGGGTTTTGAAAAAATGTGTATCCCAATACAGGCTTAGGGTGTGAAATTCAAGTGCCCCAAGTTTGTTCTTTTCTTAATTTTATGTCCTGATGTCTTCTGATTTTTGTCACTGAAGTGATCAGAGTTGAATGAAGCTACATGCGTACAGGTTAGGGAATGTGAGGAATTGGTGCCATGTGTTTCCCATTGCAGGAACCTTTATGATATCATTGTCGGAGAACATGCTCAATATGCCTTCCAGACTTGGCATGCTCTTTAGATTGCGTGATTGGTTGGGACTGTGTGAGTACAATAGTCATATTCCCCTGGGTGCACAGATATTAAGATATTTAAAACATTTAATCTGTAAGAGGAAAGATCTCCTCCTGCTGCGCCCCCTCACCTCCAAAAAAAAAACAACCACCTTTATATTCCTGATGAAAATGTATACAGTATCTCATTTGACATCTTGACCTCATTTTGCTGTGGGGACTGTAAGAAACTTCCTTTTCGGTGGACCACTAATTCTTACCTATCCATCCTCAGGTACTGGCAGAAAAATGTATTTTTGCTCCCAGTTGCTAGAAACAAAGTTCTCCTCCTGTCAGCATATGGATAACAGCTGTCATTACTGTTAGCCAGTTGTATTGTCTGCTGTCCCAGTCCTTTATCTGTCCAACTCCAGACGCTAATTCAGAAAATAAGAATAAATAATCAAGGCATGTGGAACTGAGGCCAAGCTTTTTTATTTACAACACCTGTTGCCTTTTACAGGGTTGGCATGGTTAGCCTGAGCCACAATGACTTTCCAGATTGTGTGATAACTGGACTTTCTGAAAAGCTCCTTTGCAGTTTTTTGAATAACTTAATTTTCATTAAAAGTAAAACAAATAATATCACCACACATCTACAGCAAAGCAACGTGAAAAAAAGTTTGAAGGAGTAAGAACTGTGCATATTTTTACATTGCAAGTTGAATGATTGCATTCAACTGTAGTACTGTAGTTCCCCCATCTCTGTTGATGCGTGAGCTGAGGCAGGGGACATCAAATACCTCATAGAGAAAACTGTCCTAACTGTTGTCCTCTTTATTCTTTCTTCTCTTTTACTGATTTTCATACTTGCTGCAATTCTATTTAAATAACTTTGGATTTTCTTTTCTAAATTTTCTAAAGGTAGTGTGTTGGGGGGGCGGGGGGCGGTGGGTTGGTGGATGAAACCAACCTATCTTCTTATTTCCTCAGTTGTTTGAAAAGTTTCGCTGGATTTGTTTCTTAATTTCTGCCTTATGAAACAATGTCAGTTTAAGCTGAGATTTTTTTTGATGTTTCAAACTGAGCAGAGATTACACATTCAGTATTTGAATGCAAAATCAGGCGAGTCCAGGCTGACTCCCGGTAACGGGGCTAGCAGCTCGGTCACTGGTGTTTTGAGGCATCTGGTCTTTGGTGTTTTGAGATTGTACTGACCCAGAGCGGCTCAACACAGCCACATACAGCTGTGCGTCTTTAGGTGTGATCTTGGAAATAAATCCCTTATGTGAGGTTTTTTTTAAGGCACACCTAAGTTTGTTATTTTTAGATTAACTGGTAGAGCTGGAAAAAGTAGATAGGCTTTGGATAACACAGATGCTTCTTCAGGTCAGACAAATTATCTTGTTTTCCTGACTATGCTAATTGGTTTAATGAATAATATTTTATCTGTCTAGAAATCTTATCTTACCTTTGTCCTTAAACTCACAAAAATTAAACTTTGTTTATTTTTGGTTAGAATTTACAACAGTTTTGTCTGTTGAAATTTAGAAAGTTAGAGGGCAAAAATGTCTAACAATCTTAATTAGAACTACAGAATAATTTAGGCTGGAAGGGACCTCTGGAGGTCATGAAGTCCGATGGTCCTCTGAAGCACAGTCAATTATAACAATTTAAAAAAAAATTAATACTATCTCCCTTCTGTCAGGAGAAAGCCATAAACTTGAACCATGAAAAATGGAACATCTTTCTTGCAAACATATCTGTCTTGGTCTTAGCATCTGGTTGCAGCTTCTGGACTACACAGTGTGCCCTGTATGGTATGGCTGGCTTTGCTACCGGTGTCAACAGAGGTCGAAAGCAATGTACTTGAGTTCCCAGTAGTGGTGATTTTGTGTGTTATTTAAAAAATAATTAATTGCTTTCTTGAGAACTGATTGTTCTCTGGGTTTATGGGTACATAAGTACAGGATAGAAAGGAGAAACGGAAATACATCCTCTTGATCAGCTATATGCATATTTTCATCTTAATTTGAAATAATTACTTTCTTGAAGAGCTGATGATGACTTCTAATTTCCGTGTGTAAACAAAACTTACTATAGAGTTAGGAAAGAGAAAATCATTTTGGATAAAAAGGCAGTTAACAGAAATCTTAATCAAAAATAAATTATTTTTGTTAGTTCTACATAGAACCACCTTTTCTCTACTGAATTTTTTTGGAGGCTATGTGAAATAGCTAATAATGCCAGGGCTTCTACTCTCTTGGGTTTTTTCTTAACCATTTTAGCAAGGATACCATACAATATGTGTTATATATAACGTATATAATATCTATCTATAAACATACATATTATACTCAAACCCAAAATCTATACAATAAACCTTTGAATGTTCAGTTCCCTGCTGAAATGCCTCAGTTGAAAACGAACACAGCCATAGTTAAAGTGACTTCAATGCAGTGCAAGCCTGGTAGCCTGAGCTTGCACCCATTTCAGTGCTGCTAGGGTGGAAGGTATGCGGGTACAAGGAAGATAACAGGGAGCTGAAGATACAGGAGTCTACAAACATTTGTTGATCCAGAAGGAAAACCTGAAAGACCTATTCCAGTGCAAAACTTTTTCATAGCTTGCCATTTTCTTTCTTTAAAACCTTAGCACTGGAAAATGAAGTGACCACTGTGCTCTTTACACCTTCTTTTTCAATATATTGTGCCAAAAAGAATGTTTCTTCATAGGTATCACAGAACCATAATAGCTTGTGGAGAGAAGAGAAAATGCTTGGAGCTGGGTTCTCACTAAATACACATCATTATGTTGTATGTAAAGAAGTAAAAGCATCATTCTTTGAAATCTGTTATGTTTTGGCAGAACACGTCCAACTTTAGAAACCATACATACCACTAGAGACAATGTCATTCTCACAATTTCTTTTTCTTAAAGTGTGCATGTCAAAATAAAATAAAAAACACCTGCGTGTTCTGACACATCGTTTCAAAGACCATGAGTGCCTCTAAGTGGCAGGAGTAAATAGAGTGTCAGAGTTTAAAGTTTATGTAGTGCACTCCACATGGGATTTAAACATCAACAAATCTGTGCTGAAAAGGTCTCTCCATTTGTAATTTCCTGCATTAGAATTACCACATTTTGGAGGAAAAAAAACCCAAAATACCGGCATTGACTGTGATGTGAACACAAGGAGATGCTGTAGCTTCCCCAGGTGAAGTTGTCTTCTCTCCACCTTTCAAGACTTCCTCAAACATACCTGTTTTTACTAAAATCTGTGTAAGGAGCCACACCTGTGTTTTTCAGTGCCCCTAGAAATATTCATGTTATTTGACCTTTAAACACTGTGATAGACTAGAGCAAAATGTAATAACAAACCTATTAACCTTTCAGTTGTGAAAATTTTTTCTTACTTTATGGCCCTACTCTCCACTCAGTAAATTTTTTTTAATGGGCAACTCATGGAGGAGGTTGGCATTTGAGCAGGTTTTGTCTGGGATAGAGTTAATTTTCTTCACAGTAGCTGATATGGGGCTATGTTTTGGATTTGTGCTGGAAACAGCGTTCATAACTCAGGGATGTTTTAGTTACTGCTGAGCGGGGCTTACCCAGAGTCAAGGCCTTTTCTGCTCCTCACCCCACCCCACCAGCGAGGAGGCTGGGGGTGCACAAGGAGTTGGGAGGGGACACAGCCAGGACAGCTGACCTCAACTGGCCCAAGGGATATCCCATACCGTATGGTGTCGTGCTCAGCATATCAAGCTGAAGAAAGGTGGAGGACATTCGAAGTTGATGGTGTTTGTCTTCCCAAGTAACGGTTACATGTGATGGAGCCCTGCTTGCCTGGAGGTGGCTGAATGCCTGCCTGCCCATGGGAGGCACACTATGCTTGTGTGTGCAGCTTTTTCTTTACATATTAAACTATCTTCATCTGAACCCATGAGTTTTCTCACTTGTTAGTCTTCTGATTCTCTCCCTCATCCCACTGGGGGGAGTGAGCAAGCGGCTGAGTGGTGCTTAGTTCCCAGCTGGGGTTAAACCACAACAGCACTGAAGTCAGGTCCTTGAAAAACTTTGTGGGCTCAGTAAGTGTTGCCTTGACAGAGTACGTCTTTAGATGAGAACATCTTTGGAACAGGGTTCTTCTGCTTAGTACTTATTCACACAGTGAAGTCCTTCCCATTTCCCGTGGCTCCAGATGTCCGCTGTGACATAAATACCTAGTTTTGTGATGGGATTACTGTTTTCATGTGCCGATGCTATGATTTCATCCATTAGCCACCAAATCCAGCCTCCTCCAATAGTTGCGAGTCCACCCCAAAGTGACAGTTCTCTTTAGACAGTACCACAAACATCCCAGGTGGAAGTGTCCCATTTTCTGTAGTCTTGCTAGAGAGTATTAGCAGGCTTTTTTTACTACATGGTGACTGTAGCTAGATATATTTTTCCTTAACAGAATAAATATCTCTCAGATGCCTACAAGGACAGTAGAAGAATAAAATTTTCCAAATTTATATTTGTTGTCTTTGTGATAGGAACATTCCTCATGCTTTGTCCCTGACAATTGCTTTGGTAGTTATGTAACTTTCTTTTTGCTCTATAAGATTTCATTTCATTTTCCTGTATAAATGCTAGTGTGAAACAAGTATTTTCTGGTTAACTGAGACAGTTTAACCATTTGGGTTTTTTTAGTTAGTAAGTACATCATATTCTATTATAATGACAAATTTGATTCCTCCAACCTTAAAAAAAAATCCAGAACTTTTGTTTTTCATTAATAGCAGGAGTGGAAGATTCCCTCAGGTTTTAAAACTGTACTTAAGATAAAAGTTTATTTTGTATGTTCTCAATTAGTGCAAAAGTGTGCAAATGTCACAGGTTGTTAATTACTTGAAACGAGAAACATGGAAGAAGGAAAGGAGGCCCTGTAGTTTTTCTTTGATGTAGATGTGTTTCGGAGGATGGCAGCTTCCCCATAACTCAGCACTGAATGAAGGAGGGGGGTATCTCCCAGGTGATAAATTTGTACTCTGTAGCCTGAAATTTATTTTAAGCTGTGGAAGCTGAGATATTGGCCATAGGGTCAGTTTAGGAAAACCCTGCCAGCAAAACAGTTATCTGGGCCTGGTACTACCAGCATGATATAATTAAATATGTTGTTTGGCGAGCGGATCAGAGTGGGAGTTGGAATTAGGGTTGTGAGAGTGAAGCTAGCAGAGCCAAAGAGTCAGGCTGTCAAATCAGCCCTTGTATTTGCATTCTTCCTTATTTAAGGGGTAAAAAAAAAAAAAAAGAAAACAAAAAAAGGAGTGAAAAAGATTTGTTCATGTTGTCATTACCTCTTGAAAGAAGGTCTTAAAAAGTATGACACTTAGAGGAGAAGGCAGGAGGGCAAGACGGGGTGGAATGGCAAGGCAAGATTGATCCTTGAGAGGCTCAGGGAGTGGGGGGAACCATGTTACAAATGGTAATAAGGCAAGTTAAGAAAAATGATACCAGATGTGGCTGTAATGCCAACAATCAGCAAAAAATGTAAACATATATAAAGCTGTAGTAATAAAGCTGTTACAGCTGTAATGTTCAGGATGGAAAGAAAAATGAGGTCTCTCTTAACTTCAGCTATATCAGGCTCTGGCCTCTACTTCTATTTATTTTTCCCCCTGTCCATTTCATCCTTTTAGAATAGTGATCCATCTTCACTAAAATTTGTTAGAGACCATTTCCAGTATTTTTTAAAAAAATAAAATACAATGCTGCAAATATCTTTTACAATAAATGAATTTGTCAAAGAACACTTTTGAACTCTTCAGCATATTTCACAACCAATTATATTTGTAAGTGCATGGAAGCATTTGAAAATTAATCCCATTCAGTTACAGAAAATGTAAGGCTTAGGACTAGACCTGTGCAGCCCTGCAAACACACGTGCATGTGTGTGCTGTCTCTCTTTCTCTACTGTATAACAGTTTCTTGATCTGCAGTTTCCTAATGCTGGTAAAGTAGATGCAGGCCACCCAGGAGGCCACAAGTCTGCCAATGAATCTTGTTCCAGTGGATTTGTGGCTCCCATGGTCTACCTGGCCAAGACTTTAAATCACTTATCTTCCATTCAAGATGTGCAGTACTCTGCCCTGACAACACTGAAAAACCTGTTGACAATAGGGTGACCATTTTAAGGGCAAACATTAATTTTCATCATCTGTAGGAACAGGGAGTCCTTATACTTTGTTTATTTTTTATATGCAGCTCTACCTTACAAATGTGATTTTTCAAAAAGCTATTGAATTTGTGTATTCCTGTAGTGTATGGGGTGATCCATGCCTGCAGAAAGTTTTGTTTTTCACTAGTTATGAATGTAGTGATTCAATATTTGATAATTAGGGTTTGTTTTCTATTGATCCCATGACCCTTCCCAGCTTTAATAATGCAATAGCATTTGGATTCTTTGTTATTAACGATGAAAAATTTCAGGACTTTCAATTGTTCCCTGACCAATAGCTTTTTAGAACTCCTTAGTAATAACAGCACACCAGCCTAGTGAGTTAGTGCACTCCTAATACATTCTGAGTGTGAATGACTAAAAAGTCATTTGGCTGTTGTAAGAGTTGTAAATTTTGCATGTAACTGTGCAAAAAAGTATGCCCTTTTATGGTTTGTGGGGTTGACTGGCTAAGTTTGCACCACACTTCTCTCACTTTATGGGCTCTTGTATATATGATTAAAGGGAAATATTTTTTAATAAGCTGTTTTGTAAAACTGTACTCTGAACTTACAGGGAGTGGATACATTGTAATAGGGCTTGGAATTTCCAGTCCTGATTATTATACAGTGTTGTTAAGACCTTTCCTTATTTAGTAAGGAAGATTGTAAGATTGTTATCTCACAGATGTTCCACTCAGCTTCAGCACTTCATTCATGTGTTCTTCTAGTCCTTATCATGGCACAAATGCTTGCTCTCATCTTTTGTTCTGGTTTGTTGACTGCATCCTTTATTTCCATTCAAGTGGGAAATATCCTAACGTACAGGCAAAATATTAGGATTATTTTCATCAGGAAGGATTCAGCTTTGCTTTTGGCTATATTAGCTGAAGTGACTGTGTACCATTAGCATGACTGCAGCAGGATTTCATTCTTGCAGTACATGAGAAGTGTTACTGTCAAGAAGAGATGTGGAGAACAGCAAGATTATGCCTGCTTGCTTGTCTGTGTGCGTATGTTAGGTGGTTTTTTTGCCTGCAACAGTTTGATTTGCTGCTACGAGTAACCACACAGTCACCGTTTCTGAGGTGTACTATTCTCCTAAGATGAAATGAGATCTGAAATTTGTGACTTCTACAGGTATATCAATACGTTAGTTCAAGTAGATTTCTTTATTCTGTCTCCTCTACGCTGATTACATAAAACATGTTCAGTAATTCAAATTTTTGAGTCATGCTTCAGAAACAGTCAATCTTCTTATTAGTGATTTGAGATTCCTTGCTATTTACTGCTTCATGCAAAATAAAATCACTATTTTTGTCTGGGAAACCTTTCAACTACCTATGTTGGTTTCTGCTTCCTAATCTTAACTGTATCGAAGAGGCAGTCTTAAAACAGGAAAATGGTCTTCAGGAGGAGCCAAGACTTTTGCACACTGCTGCTACAGGAATAAGAAGCACAACCTGTCAGGTACTGTACGTAAGCATTGGTCTTTCAGTAGCTTCCTTCTCACACTTCTCTTGCTCATATTTGATCCTATGTCATGGCCCATCCTTTCCCCAAGCCCTGTGTGCCATAAGCACCTGTGGTCAGGCTCATCTCTGCGTCCAGCTCACGTGGCTGTGAAGGGGAAGAGCTGCAGCACGGTCTGGTAGATGTGGTGGTTACTCTTGGAGGGTGCTCTGCTCAGATCCCTTCTGATGTCATGTAATCCAACTTGAGCAGCACCATAAACCTGCCTTGAAGTGCTGATCTCATGAGTTGGTCTAGAAAGAGTCAGTGGTCTAGAGTTGCAGAATAGTGTATTTCTGCAGAGAGGGAATAACAGAATAGTCGTATGAGGGGAAGGAAATAGGTATTGGAGGAAAAAAAAATATTACAGGATTGTAATGAGCCCCTTCTCTTGAGTGCTTGTACAAAAATATTCTCCAGAAGAATCTGAGTTGAAAAAGTAATGACTCCTGAGAGCCATCTGGTATTCACTTGAAAACAGAAAATAAATAAATGCTTTATGCAACCCCCCTGAAACAATATAGCTTTGAGCTATGGACAGCAAATGAAGTCAGAGATAAGGAAACTGCTGTTATCAGGTTAACTTACTACTGAACAATTTGCTATTGTTTTTGTTAATCAGATTTATAGTAACTCAGGATAAACATTTGAGATGACAATGTGTTATCACAGGTATCTCTGCAATTCATTGGAATGCTGAAATAGTTGTTCAAGACCTACAGTTTATTTTCAGAGAATTAGACCTTATCGTTAGGGCCACCCACAGAGCTAAGCAACCCCAGTGACTAACTGGAACTGCTTTATTCACTCGCTTATTTCTAATGTGTGTGAGGCTGCAGAAGCGGCCACTGCCCCAGCAGTGCTACCAGCGTACACCAACCACAACAGCACTGTGGAGAGATGACGCTGCCAAGATTCCCATCTCCAAGTCCGCTGGAGCCATTTCACTTCCTTCATCGCAGCAGAGGAGAGTGGTGGGGATAATTCAGTGCAGGCAGGAACCCTCTCTGGCTCCTTGCCCTGAAGATAAGAGTGAATCAATAAATAGTGACACCATCATCAGGGAGGCAAGTTTTTCAGAAGGGAGGCAAGAAGTCAAGTGTGGGAGTTGAGAAGCTGGTGCAGACTGGGAGGAGGGAAGAAGAAAGCGTGGGATGTCATTTAATCCTTTGTTGAATGTGCTGGTAAGTTTGCGTTTTCACTCTGTACTTAACATAAACTACAGAGTTTTTCACAGGGAGTTTTAAATTTTAAAAAAAAACCAAACCACAACAACTTTAAAGAAGTGTCATTCTGTCTTTGTAAGATGTTATTATTTTAGTCCAAAAATGATACTAATTCCTCTCATGGCTTCTTGTTTCCTTTCAAGAAATATAAACGTTTTCGTGACTTACACCTGTACTAAGCAAAGTTTAAAACTTGCATCACAAAAATACAAATAGCTGTATGCTTTTCTTGTTTTGGGTGTGAAACAGTGCTGGGTGAGCTTACTTGCTCCTCACGGCAAGCCAGTGCCACTCCACAACTGAACGCAAGATGGTCAGATCCACTGGCAATAAATGAAGTCTGATTTTTAAGAAGTAAGTTACTTTTGAAAAATGAAATAAAATTCATGAAGGGGTGAAAGGCGGGGTATGTGGGGTGAGTAGTTGGTCACAGATGGTCTGCTGGGCTGCTCCTGATAGCTGAGGAAGGGAGGAAGCTCTGCTCATCCCGGCCCGCTCTCCCCCAGGTGTCACTGTTGGTCCGCAGGAGGGAGGATCGGACACCGCCCTTCTGGCTTGATCCCCTCTGCCGTACCTGTGCGTGTGGCCTGGGGACGGGCCTTGGTAGAGACCTGAGACGGGGCACTTCGTCTGTTAACATTTTGGTCAGTATTAGGTGATAACCACGGATATAGTGCAGGCTATTTCATTATACATTTGGAACAATGCTCTTCTGCTCAATAGAAGCATTGTTTTCCATTCCTAAACGTTCTCACTATCTGCCCCAGAACTGAACTTCTGACAAAACTGGTAGGAAGATCAAGGAGCCACGGAAAAGTACGTGAGTCTGAGGTGAGGCCTCACGTACCTGGCTGTGCCCTGGGCCATCTTTGCCCTCCTGTGCTGATCTCCTCAGGCGTCCGTGTGGCCGTACCGCGCAGGGCAGCGTACTTCCCTTTCTCAGCAGAGACGGTGGTGCAGAGCAGGGCTCAAAGGCTTCGCCGCCGCTCTCATGGCCGCTCTGCCCCTGCGCATGCAGCTGGGTCCCCACACAGGGCTGCTCCTCCCTACGGAGATCCCCTCACCACCCTGCTCCCCTCAGGTGCCAGACCTCGTCAAGGTGCTGGCTCCCGGCCCAGCTGGCACTGCGGCCAGGGCGTTCCTCTCCTCTTTGTTGAGGGGACGCAGTTTGAGAGCACAGGGACAAAAAGGAGGGAAAGTGAGCTGGGGGGTCCCAGGACTGCTGAGGAACCGGAGCTGGAAGAGATTGTAGAAAACGTGAGGGAAAGACAAATCTATTGGGATATTGCGTAGTATCCTAAAGCTGGTAAGGTAAGTTACTTGGCTTGTAGTTAACAAAAACGTAATGAAAATTAAATTTGTTGTAAGTATGGTTTTAATTTCTGTGAGGCCACTGGTGTCGTTCTGCCAGTCACCCTCAGGAGTGAGGGCAGGGAGCGGCCAAGGGCTGCTGTGGCCTGTCAGTGCTGGTGGGCGTCCCCCGCTTTAAACAATGTCTGCTGCTGTAATGAAATAATTACAGAATCTCAGGCTGTTATCCAATTACGCTGACATTTCACCATTCTTTGCCGTTAACTGGATTAAGTTCATTGTAAAAAGATTAGCTGTGGAATAGAGCTGAGTGTAACGGAGCGAGGCGCCTGCACCACACAGCCCCTGCGGGCCGGGGCAGTGGGGACGGCTGCTTGCAGCACCCTGCGATGGCTGCGTGGTGAAGTAACTCATTACACAGAATAATGCAAAGTATTTAAAATCTTTGATAGTGTTGTGGAAATTCTGTGTATCCTTGAGATGGGTATTTTAATAAATAATTCAGGGTAGTAGAAAAAAGACGTGTTTCTCTGTTTCTCTTTGTAGTTGCTGCTTATTGCTGTCTATGTTGCCACAGTAGTTAATGTCCATTTTTAGGGTAACAAAACATCCTAAATCTTTCTGTATTTGAAATGTTGGAATTCGTTTTACGTATAAGAGTTAGTGCGATGCTATGCCTTCTGTCTGAAAGATCTGCTTTTAAAAATATTATTCTGATTAGTAATCATTTCAGTTATTTACTTCACAGCAGGTTTGATACTTCCATAACACACAGTTTTTCATTTGCATTTTTTTCTTTGTTTCTTTCTTCTTGCTTTCTGATTTGGATTGGCATAAACATTATGAGCGATGGTTGTTATTAACCAGTCAGACAGTGCAGATTTCCATTTCCGGTCTTATGCTTCACTCACATTAACCACTCTGTCACTAAATGCGTTTTTACTTTGATTATTATGATCTTCCATGCATGATGGGCCTCGGTGCATTTTCTCCACACAAAATCAAGCATTTCAGAGGCTGCTCAAGAACCAGTTTCTCCATTGAAGTACAGGAACTGCAACAACAACAATAAAAAAAGGGGCAGGGGGGGAAGGCAATGGGCTTGTCAGAGTTGAGAAAGGAAAACAGTGTATTAAAATTGTTTTGAAACTATTTAATTCTGGTTGTCTCTTTCCTGCCAAATCATACTTTCATTGAAGTCAATGGGATCCTTGCCACAGCATTAAGTAAGAACATAATGGAACATTGCTAACATCAGTGCCCTGGCTTTTGCCCTCCCCTTCCTGAAATGATTGTCTTCCCTTCTTTCATTTTTATTTTTTATTTCAGTGAAAGCCGGCATAATAATTATCTGGAGCCATATTTAGTGAGTTAATTATAGTATCATTTTTCATATATATATTTACTCTAAAACATTAGATCTCATTTATTTTAGTTCTGGATAAGATTTACTATTTTGTAGGCAATACTAGGTGATTTTTAATTACATTAATTGTTCCAGTATCTTATAAAGTAAATATTATACTTTGTTAAAAAAAAAAAAAAAATAGCTGCACACAAGATTTTTTTTTGTGCATGTATCAGAGTCAGGGTTGCCAGCCCGCAGCCTTGCTTCCCAGACCTGTGCTGTAACTGGCTTTAATTCAGAACAGTGTTACTTGAATGTGAAGTCTGGCTGAGGTAAAAATGTAGTTGTCTTAGAAATTTCCTTGGTGGTAGCATTAAGATTTGATTCACTAGCAAAAATGGCTTGTAAGCTTTCTTTTCTGTGAAATACAGACATTTCCAAATCCTTCATTCCATATAACTTTTTGGGAAATTTCTATGTAGGTTTTAAAAGTGTTTCAACACTTCTTTTGTTGTTTAATGAAAAAGTTTGCCAAAATGAAGCTATTCTTATTGTATCTGTTTTCTTAAATGAGAAGCTTATCCTATTAGGAAGATCTCAGATCCATTACATTTCAGTTTTCCACTTTCTGCTATGGAGACAGGCTTCAAGCTTAACTAAGCGTAACCTTTTAGTCTTTCTAAATGGGGCTATAGTTCAGTAGTTCAGATTTTGGAATTTATAAAATTTACTGTGAAAACTGCAGCTCTTGCTTATGCTTTAGTAAGGCAAGCTCACTTCCTGATCCAAGCCAATCAGCACTGAATTTATACAGATTTCTTTTTTTTACTAGGTGAATTGCTAAAGGACTGAAACTGGACTTCCTTTTAACTGCTGTAATAGAATAGGCATAGGAAGTAAGACATGCAGAAAGCTTTCTGTTGAAGTTTTCCCAGATTCAGCACCTAATTTTCCTTTAAAGTATGTAGCTTAAGCGGCTACATTTTTCCACTTCATGCAAAATAACCCTAAAGTAAAGCAGATTTTGACAAATTCTTCCTCTCAGTGCCAACCAATGGCCAATAACTGTAGCCTTTCCAAGCAGGTCACACTGGACCCTTTTGTAACTTTTTTCCCCTACCTTTCTTGTGCCATCATCTCATGTTTTTATGGGTCCTGTCTTCCCCATTTCCTAATTATGTCTGTGGAACTTGATCATTATATGAGTAATTGGAGTTCTGATACACGCTTACAGCATGCATTACAATGTAATATGAAATGTAGACACTTCTGCTCTAAGTGGAAGTGACAGATCAGAGCTTACAAATTGCATTCATTCACTTAAGAATCGCCTGGGACCTCTAAATTGATCACATGTGTTGTATGGATTATGTAATATTAATTAGGGTGGTATCCAATAGTGCAGCTGTGGTCCTTTGATGGTTCTATTAAATCTCTGTTTTCAGGGGTTGTACTTCAGTTCTGCAAGTCTTTTATTTCAAGGAAGGAAAACTTGACGTATAATTCTTTCTTAACTGAAATTGAGAAGGGTTAGCATAGAAATACATAAATTTAAGAGTGAATCAAAGAAAACCAGTATTCGGGAGGTCTCAGATTTCCAGGTACTTTTGCACCTATCCTCAACTTTTATATCTTTACAATGAACACTTTTCATCTCAAAACTGAGTACTTTATGTTTTAATTAAAAATAATAATGTGCTTTATTGCCCTGTAATATAGCATTATTTTTTTTACATAAGTGAATGATACTTTTATGTTTCTTGAAGTATCTTGACAATTGTTAGTTACTCTGTATTTATGGCATATGTGTATAACACATGGTATTTGTGATTGACGTATGTGATCATTGTTAAGAGAAGGATTAAACTAATGGATAGGTGGTACATTCTCCAAGGCAACATAAAAGAAAAGCGAAATCTTTAAAAGTAAGGTCGTATCTTCCTGATTCCTATGCTCAGTCTTCTTAGCTTCAACTTTTCAGCAAGACTGACGTGATATTAAAATATTTTTGTGAGGACATGAACATGCTGCAATTATTCTGTACAATATTTTTAGTTGCTCCTGGGTTGCATGCTTATACTGAACCATATATGAAGTTAATGTTTTGAAGTTAGATGGAATTACTCACAAACTTTGCTCTAAAAGTTAATTTCTACTAAAACTCAGAAACAGCATTCTAGACCTCATTTAATTTGCAGTATGAGTAGTGGATCTTCTGATGTTACACCTTTAAGCTCCAGGCTTTCTAACATAAACTAATACTGAATAGTCATAAAACAAAGAAATTAAATGACTCTATTCACATCTTACAAATTATATTAAGAATTAAAAAATTACATTAGAGCCCTGTAGGCTAATGAGCCTGACTGAGTGTTGGCGATTTCATCTGCAGTGTGACTGATACTAGTAAATTCATGTATGTGACCTTTTTCCCTTCATGTGTAACTTCCAGTTCAGAACAACAACAAACTGCATCGGGCGGGGTGCTTGCAGCACTTCCCTGGTTGTTGGAGTATTAAGACTTAGGCTGTATAGACTTACAACATGGTTGAGTTGCAGTGTTTTCTCCAGACACTATGTGCAGACCTTATTATTTAAGACCTGCATAAATGCTTTTTATGTATTAAGAAGTTTCCTATTTTAGTATGGAGTGATAAAAATCTGCCATTATGGAGCTATTTGGGATTCCTTGTATGTTTTCTCCTCAAAACATACATTAATATTCATGTTGAAAGTACATACTACAAGTAGCATGTCTCCTTTTGTATACTGTTTTACAGGAACAGCGGCCCACTTTCTCTTTCTTGTCCTTTTGTATTTTTATTCAATACTATGTTTGCTCTGCAGTTTACAACTGTTTAAAAAGCAGTTCTTTTCATTCTAATTACTTTCAGTATCTTTCAACCCCAAAAAGCTGCACTGCAGAGTCTAAGCCCACATGTGCATTGCATTTCTCCCATGTGCAGTACTAGTTATTGCCTCAAAGCAATGATGCTTTTTAAGTTCGCAGAAGTGTTGCAAAGCGAGGTTCAATACTATCTGTATCAACCTTACCCTGGTGGTGTGAAAATAAATTTTCCTTTATTTCCTGTTTTCATGCCGCTTTAGTTTTCAGTATATGCAATACAGTTTCAGTATGTACAGTATCATGACAAATGTTATTTAATTTTTTCTTCTAAAAATAGACAAGAAAACTTTAGAATGACCCACTGGAGTGGGAGAAGGGTAAAAGTTTTCCACTGAGATCACTTAATTTTCCATCGTGTTCAGAGATATTTGATCACATGATATCAGAGATGTTACATAATGTTATAGTTGGTTAATAATCAGATTTCTCATTAGCTGCAAAATAAAAAATACACATTAATACTTATGCCTTTTATAAGGGTTTTTTGTTGTGAGAACTGGATTTATCCATTGGTGCACATATTTTTCCATGTTTGTAGCTGATACTGAAAATTAATTTTGTTTTAATCCTTTTGCTAAATGCAAAAGATTGTGTTAAAAGGAGCTCCTTGATTCTGAAGTACGAATTGTATCACCTGCTGATTTTTAAATTTTAGCTGTATCACAAGAAGTAACTGGAAGTAGAATAAGTTCTTACCATCCTTTAGTCTTCATGTTTTTCCGCATTTATGTTGGCTTAGTTATATTTTAAATATGAACAGATGCCACTTTCGGCTTTTAGAAAATAACTTTAAAAAAAAACACCCCATTTGAAAATGCTTTTTAAAAAATCATTTAAAATTCTATGGTAGTATTGTTGCCAATAGGAAAATACCACTTCTGCATGCAAACACAAAGTATTACCTTATGCCTATTCCAGAGAGCAGTGTTTCCAGGAGTGGTTTTGGTCGAGGATGTACTTAATGGATTTTATTTAATAGAGTCACTACAGCTTGCTGCTTATTCAGCCAGCTGAAAGGCTGAATTTTGTTTCTAATGCCCTGAATATAAAATGTGATTTTTAAATTTTTTTTAACTATCCTCTCTTCTGAAAAAAAACAGATAGTAGCTTTTATTATTCCTTTAATAAATTATAAAATGCTGTCTTGGATAACAGTATCTGAAGGTCTCAAGACTGGATTGCAAAGCATTCAGAGCAGGATCTCTTCACTTTAATAGCAGCACGGGGTTTTTGTGCTTGTTTCGAAAATAGGCAGCTAGAGGACGACTGTCACTCCTGCTCCTGGGCCAGGGGTTTGGTAAAGGCCTCCTCCATCCCCACCCCAAGTCATATAATTGTCTGACTGTTTTGCACCATGTAATCTCATTGCTATCATCTCATGACGGCTTTATAGGATAGTTAAGGGGAAGGTGGCAGCCCTGCTGCTGGGGGAGTTGGGTAAAGATTTAAGCCTGGAGAGAAACTTGCTGTGCTTCTCAGTGGCTCTTCCCGGCCCAGCAGGACTCTGCAAGGAAGAGATATTCATCTGTAGTAGATATTGGTGCAGAATTTAAATTCCTATGTATCAGTGAATTTTCTCTCTGCTTTTGGATAAACTTTCCATCTCCATGAGGAATTTTCGTTTCTTTGAGAAACCAGCCTTTTTGTGTGTGTGTGAAGCAGTTAGATGGACAAGCTGGATGGCAGCATTTTGCAGCTATTGGTATGCTGGATGATCTGTAAATGCATGTAAGAGACTCTTTCCACCAGTGAAGAAAGGCTTTAGTGAGCAAGTCCTCCTATCTACTGTAGTACTTGACCTCACAGGTTCCCAGTATAATGTTACTGCAGTATTTTACATTACAATATTATGTGCTATTTTTCTTTAACTTTTTCCTCAACTTATGCGTGTCTGAAAAGAGTATAATTGTGTGCATTTGAAATCCCTTTTTCCCTTTTTGTTCTTTTCATTAGTAATGAAGTAATTTTATAGTCACCTCTTCCCTAAATTTCAAAGTAATGAACGAATAGGGAATATGCCTGCTTCCAGAACAGGCATGGCTGTCTTTTGTTGCACAGTTACCCCATGTCAGAGCCCTGTCAGCAGGTATCCTCTCAGGCTGCCCAGCCTCAGCCAGTTGTATGGGGAAGGTTACTTTCTAGGGAGTCATTAAAGCATGTTTTAAAACTGTTCTGTCTTACTCCATTGCTGGTTTTGCTGCAGTCTTAAAGCAGCTTTGCCATAAAATCTAGTGGATACGTACATGTTTTAATCATCTGGCTTAATAGGGCGGCTCTTGTATTAAATACACTGCATGGCTGAATGTTTGAACCATATTGTACTGCTGGAAAATCCATCTCTAATGAGATTGCACTGGAAGTTAACAGAGTGATATAAAGAAATGAAGTTAAAGGGCAATATACTGTTTATATGAAATCAAAGTTTTTGGAAGAGTAAAGACTTTTAACTTAAAAAGCTGAAATCGAAGGAAACAGTCCAGTAACCTTTTGTTTCAGAGAATTTTACTTAATCCTTTCTGGTATCTCAGCAGTTTCATTTTCATAAAATTTTTCCTTTATTGTTAAGCGCTGAATTAAGGCGTTTCATGATTTTCCTATATAAGGGACTTTTGAGGTATTTTGGAAGAGGAAGTATGTTGATTGTGAGGTGTCAATGGGATTTGCAGTCTGTTTACCTGGTTTATAGAGATTTTCCTTCAAAATCACATATTTTGAAGGATCCCAGAAACATCTAAGTACTTTAGGAGACACATTTATTTTACTTAATCTGTCAAGTGTGGGGTTTTTTTGTTATTTTTCATCAAGACTAAGACTTATTTCTTTGAGATGTTAGTTTGTATTTTTTATACCAACAGCTTTCATTCAATATAGTGTTAAACTTCGTGCATATTGAGAATAATGTTCCATCCTCCGGCATAGATTTAATACCAAGATTTTAGTTCTTAAGCTATAGATAATTTTTAGAGAATGACACAAACTACTAAGTAATTTTTTGTGTCCCTTCCTAAAGTCAGTGAAGAGGAAATGAAACAAAATAAATGCTGTTATGCATGGCAAATAGATGAGGCAACACTATTAAACAACTAGACCACTGGTAGTTACTGAGCAAACTATACTGAATTTTAATATTATAAAGCGAACTATTAATAATTTATTTGGTTTTCTCACTTTAACAGTTTCAGTTTTTAATCCAGGAGTTCATAGGCTACAGATCATGTTTTACTAGGTGTAATAATACCATTTGTTTTGTTGTCTCTTGTTCAGGGTCAATTAAAATGTTTGCAAGTGTACCAACCCATTCCTGTACCTCCAGCTAAATGTCTGACACTGTCACTATTTGTTTCTGTTCTCTGGTTAAGTATGCTGGAAGTGTGGTACAGATGATTCTGTGGTGTAGCCCCTGGTGAATATCAAGTCGGTTCCATTACAGTAATAAAACCTTTTCTGTGATTTTTGTGAGCCAGTTGTGTTGATATGGTGAAAGCCTTGTATCTTCAGCCCTTTCCTGTGACCAATCTCTTGATTTCCTGTAGCTCACGTACACTGTTTGCATTAGTCAGCTACGAGAGTCAGTGCTGTATCGACAGCTTTCTTTTGATGCCGTGTCTAAACTCCTTGCTCATACCAGTCTTTCTCAGATCAATAATACTCATGAATACTGAAAAAAGAGACCAACGGTGATGATTTCCTGTGTTGTTACTTGGGTCCCTGATAGAATTCATAATTTTCTTTACCATGCTCCTCCTGGCACTTAGTATCATGCTCTGTCTTTTCATTTCCCTGAAATGAGAGTATCTAAGCCCAGTGGTGCTCCAAGGTGATCTGAATTCCCTTATTGACAAATCCTACCCATTCCAAACAGTACTATTTACCTGATGGATTCTTAGTATCCAGACAGCTAAAAAAAGTCTGAGATACTGGGAAATACTAAATGTTGCTTCTGTTTGACCAGAGTCCTTGATTATGTAGCATTGTGTAAATTATTTATTTAGATACTATACATGAAAACTAAATAGATTGCATAATCTTAAAGCAGAACAGGTCATTCATGTAGCTGCTAAATAATACAATTACAATTATATTCTTTTCTAATTTGATATGAAACTCAGTTTTCTGTTAAATGTGTCAATCATATATAGTCATGTTTCCCTGTCAGCAGCTCTACGGAAAAACATCTTTGTAAGCTGAGTGACGTTCACCTTGCAAAGCTGATACCTGATCAATGGTACATGGCTTCCTCAGATTGGCTCCAGCTGCTTCTTATGTACAGTTGTGTCAACAAATGTCAATATACCACCACAGTGCCTTTTTAGTCACGAGCTTTATTCAGGCATTTGAAACTACTTGAGAATTTGACTGCATTTTAGCAGAATTTTTCAGACTAGTTCTTCCTTTCAAGCAGAAGTCAAGTGGCTAGGGCACTAATGTAGGGAGTGGGACATGCACATTGAACCTCCCTTTGACTGAGCAACTTTTAAAGCACATCTCCTACCACCAAGGAAAGTGCCCCACTATGAAATGACCTGCAGTCATCCTGCTTGGAGGGACTGCTCCATCCTGTGTGAATATCCAAATATAGTTCAGTGATTTCTCATCAAGTAATGCTCGCTAAAGATACATCCCAATGAAACTCCTAGTTTTCTTTGCCCCAAGAGTAATAGCGAGAAAAAGACCTTAAATGTTTGTGTAGCAGCAATAAGCAGAAACAAATCCAACTCTTTTCCTACATGCACTTGTGTCATAAAGAAGTACTTAAAATTATAGGTGTGCTAAACCAGACCTGCAATAATGGATGGTTTTGCTCTTTTCATCTTTAACATTAGGCAGAATCAAGTTGAGTGGAAGGGAGTGATAGTGCTGAAGAATTATGTGGCAGTTGCAAAACGATGTTTTGCGTCCTGTTCTACCCTTTGCAGTATTGCTAAATATTAGGAAAATTCTTAAGCTGTGGATTTTGGGAAGACAGACTGTTTATTGAACTCTATGGAAATACACTTTCCACCAGACTTTAGTTAAGCTGCATTTTTAAATAATTAAACTAACAAATAGCACTTATTAACTTGGCTGATAATTATACTATTTATACTAAATAATACAACTAGTATTTATACTGTAGTAGCAGTATAAATGGAAGCCTTCATGTTTAAAGGCGTTGTCTTTTGTAAGCAGGGATCTCCCTATTTATCTAAGTAAAATGAGTATTGCAGACTCTTCTTCTGATAGTGTGAAATCCAGGGTTGGGTTATTTGAAAACTTAGACTAAAAGTGAATTCTCCAAATCTTTCCTTCTTTTTAAAACTCAAGGACAGCATTACGATATGGGACCGCTGGAATATCTGAGCTTTCACTCTAATCTACACTTTAGCTTTAAACATCATCAATTAAAGTAATTAAGATTAAGAGTGTTAAATTCTGAGTAAGACAGGGCGTGCAGACTCTGAACTCTTGCTTGTATCTCCAGTTGTCCGGTTTAAGGAATATTAAGAGTACTGCATGGATTCCCATGAAATAAATGTATGTAGTTGTACTAACTACTCTTTTGTTTCTTTTTGAGAGATTTTTTGAGCACCAAAGGCTATTTTAGACAACAGAAATTACTGTGAGTGGTGGGATATTAATGAATATATTAAAACTGAAAGAATTGCTTTTGCACACTGATTATTTTGCAGGACAGTTTTTATACCTTTAAAAATACATCTTTTTCTCTTTAGCAAACTATCAAATGCTTCTTAACATGAGCATTTTGTGTAGTGTTCAGGAGAAATTTGGGCAGGTGGAACCTTTATTTATTGCTTGTTAGCTAAAATGTATCCCTTGCCATGCATGGAAAAGTACAGGTTGGGACACATTAAATGTGTAGAAAATGTCATGAGTGGAGAGATGACAGAAAAGTGTGGTGGCATTAGACAAAAGTTTTATTTAATAAATGACAAGTTATTTGTGCAACTTTGTTATGTGTATGTTAATGCTAATGTTAAAATTGCTGTGGCGTGATTTTATCTGTTGATGCTGGCTACTCCTGGGAAGTGACTTGTGTGTCTGGCACATCGTAGCATCTTACACATGTGATGCTAGAGGGCCCAGGGCTTTCATGTGAGTAAAAGTAGTAGCTAGCACATCTTCTTACTCCAATGGACTTTTGAAAATATGGCTCTTTTCAAGTGGGAAAACGAGCAGAAGACAACAACAAATACGATCATTTTTTTCCTAGGGAGCACACAGAGCAGTTTTTGTGTTTTTAAGAGGGACAGATTAAGATTCCCACTGAAGAGTTTGGGAGTGTTTTCACAGGCACATTATGGAAAGCATGTTTTGCCATGTAAGATTTATAATAACCATCTAAGTGTTTTGTGTGATTTGGGCCTGTTGCATTTCAGCAGCAAATCCCAGCTGCAGCAGTGACAGGCAGAGTGCTTCTCTGCTCCAAGGGTTATGTTATCGTATCCGGAAGGCAGGAGGTGATGCTCAGTGTGTAGAACTGGTCAAAGAGCTCTTGCGATCGGAACATCCACAAAATGCATGTATTCATCGTATTCATCCTATCTCCCAGGCAACCCTTGGCATGCCCCATGTGAGGAACCTTGCCTGCCGTGTGTTTCAGAGAGCCCCCGGGGAACTGCTTGTTATCTCTCAAAGTGAGCGTAGATATGGAATGCCTCCGATTTCACCCTCTTCGCCAAGCTCAGAAAGCAGAACCCCTCTTTTATTATAACTAAGTATTTGTGCTCTTTTGAACTCTGAGAAAACAGCTTTTGTTCCAGAGTGAAGCTATAGTTTTTGCAAAATCTCCTCCATTATATGAGGTACTGAAGGAAAGAAATTAAGAGTAGTAGTAAAGTGATGATGACTGAACAAATTGTTGGGCTCTGTACTTGCTTTCCTCTCATCTTCAGGCTGTTACAAAGTCAATTTAAATGGAAAAGTAAGCACATAACTGTTAAGTGTGTTGAGAGAAAACTATGTGCATATAATACGGATTGCTACAACAGTACATTCCAATTCATGGTGCTTTCAGGAGTGGGATGAATCTGTATCTTTGCCTGTGTTTCCAGTGAGTACTGCAGAAGTGCATGCCCTTGGTGAAAGAACAAGGATGCAACTGTACTTCTGTGTCTTGGCGTTGGCTGCACACTCTTTTCATTCTCCCTTTTGCCACAGTACAGTGGTATTATAGGGAAGGCGGTTCTTTCAAGCCTCTGGTGGGTGTCTGAAATAAACTACTTTTCCAGTGTTCGACTCACTTCTTAAACTACTTAGCGACTTAAGATTTTCTATCCTGTTGTCATACTTTATTGTAAGATGGTAGTGATTCATAAGAAAAATGTGTATTATAACACAAAAGGGGTATTTAATTATTTTAATATATGGAGGTGAATTTTTGCATGGTATTCATTTTGTGGGACCAGGTCACAACAAAATCTGTTCTGGGCAACTCAGAAAATTAAGCTGTGTTAGTAGCTTTATGTATTTATTTGGACTTCTTAACTGAGATCCTTCAATGTAGGCAACATTTTGTAATAAATGCAAAGGGGGGGGGG
>NW_009631458.1:147013-147314 GCF_000690535.1 Cariama cristata | reverse complement strand
GGGGAATGTTTGAGAAAAACGAGCATTGGATCTTTGGGACCCAAGACTCCAATGAACTTTTCCTACCTCTGCCAGTGGTTTGGTGTGCTGTCACTGATAATTCAGCGTCTGTATCCATGATATGTGAAGAACAATTCCCATGAATGTTATGAAGTTTTTTTTAATAATACAATATTTCAATGCCTTAAATTAGTAGCCTAGGAAGGCAAGGTATTATAATTATGATATTTTGATTGTTGCATGTCCATAAACTGGAGAAATCCCTGTTAGCAGGCACAGTCTTGTAGTAAATAGCACTGGA
>NW_009631458.1:971-146997 GCF_000690535.1 Cariama cristata | reverse complement strand
CAATAGCAGGAGTGCCAATGTAATTATATTTTGTTCTTCTATACAGGTACTCCTAGGGGAGAAGGAAGTCAGTAATTGAAATTATTAGGTACCAATATTATTGCGGTATTAGCTGGCACATAGGCAGTACTCAAAGCTTTCTCACATTATAGTGGACCTTTCTATAGGATTCACTCAAGGTAGAAGTATTTAGAGTAATTAGGGGAAATAAGAGCTTAGCTGTGTAGGGGTGATAATGACTATAGAAGAAGCAGCAATAGTAATGATAATTTGAGATACTTGGTGACAATCTAGCCCTCTTTTTATTTCTGCAAAGGTATAGTTAGAGCCCTTGGTAGTTTTGAAAGCAACTGTATTATTTCTCTAACTGACAGATTTTATGCAATCAAGCACCTTATGCTTAACCTGTGGTTGTATTTGCCCTTATTTTTTCCTGACCTTGAGTAAATGATTGTCATTTTATGTTCTGGCCAAAGTCCTTGAAATGTTCCTCTCCAGAAAAGGACTCAATATCACTGTTCTGTTCCCAGAAGATTGCTGGGTACTGTGAGGGTGGAAACCATTTGCTATTACTTAATGAAAAAATGTCTTCCATAAATCACCTCTTCAAGTGGAGCCCACAGTGAAACAGCATGAGTCTTTAGCACTGCCAGCACTCTAATAGACTTATATATCCTGGGTACTCATTATTTACTGGTTGTTAATTATAGAGTGTGTTTAAGACAGGAAATCTGGTGTGCTTTTTAAGGAAAAATCAGCATGCCCTATCCTACTCTTTAAAGAGAGAGGGAACAGGCAAAGGAGGGGAAGGAAATGTTTTTTGTTTTAATTTAAAGGGGTGGACTATGTACTTCACCTACAATGAAACACGTCTGATGTATTAATACATGTAACTGGCTGGGTTTTTTACTTTTTAACCCTGAATATTGATGCTAAAGGATTTTAGGACCTCTAGAGAGGTTATTGCTGAGGCAATTTGGGTGCATCTTTGGGAGACTTTGTTGTTGTGGTAGAAAGTTCCTTTGGTATGTCCGTAAAGGATGTCCTGGAGTGGGGGGGTGCCAAACTGGAGCTTTAAGATCTTTGTGCAGCTCCCTGCTTATTAGATCAGTTAATCTAATTAAGTGGTTTACTCTGACTTCATGCAGGCATGAATCAGAAGCAATTCACCCTGAAAGTGGGTGAAACCACTGGGTTCTACTCTGTGCTCCGAGAGATTGCTTTCACATTTTACTTTTGCATGTGTGTCACTGGATAGAGTATATAAATAGCCTTACAGCAAGGATTGGCAACCCAGGTTTTCTTTCCTCCAGGCAGCTCTTTTAACTGCTGCTCTCTGGTCCTGCTTCTTTCTGATTGTGTCTTTCTGGAAAGTTTATTTTTCTTTCTGTCAATGGCACAACTTCAAGAGGAGGCTAGAAGAGACTGCTTTCCCAGGCATGGCCGGTAGTTTGATGTCAATGACTCCCTCTTCTGATGGGGAAAGGGCAGGTTTTGAGCCCACTCAAACAGAAGAGAATGCCTGCTCATTGCTGCTTTCCAAGTTGTATTACAGAAGGGAAGAGTGGAAAGCTTCATTTTCTTTCTTATTTGGCTGAAAGAGTGCTTGCTCCTGTTTGAAAGGGAAGACATGGAGGGTAAATGTAAAAGGAAAAGATGGGAAAGGTGGTGCACAACTGGAATTTGTAACCAGGCTTTGTTATTCACCTTTTTATTAGAATGTTACTAATAACAGTAAAAAGCCACAGATTAGTTATAAATAAGCTCACAGGTGATCTTTGAATAGTATTACGTTTAGATACCAGGGAATGGAAAACCAACTGCTATATTTGAGATGTTCTGTGTGAAGCTGACATACCCATGGGAGCAAAGAAAATAATTGTAACAACAAAGGTTTCTCTTGTTTTCTTGCTAGCTAATGATCCTCATTTGTCAAAATGTGGGAGGGAGACACAGAATTCCTTTCCTCCTGAAAAATCTTGATGTATCTTAATTTCTAATAATGTATGCACACATTGTTCAGTGCACATTAAGTCTCAAAATTTTATTCTATATGTTCTTTACTCCTATCAGATATCCGTGACCATGGAAGGTGTTTAAAAACTAACTTTATTCTGCTGGAGTAGTCTTTGCATCCTGTCCAATACATGTGTTTTGCCTTGCAGCAGAAAGGAGCTGATATAAAACTGATGACAGACTGTCTCTATGGACAGATTCTTGTCTTCCTGCAAGGTGAGGACCGTACATAGTCAAATTGTTGTATCGGACCAGGAAGTCTTTTGCAAAAGTATGGGTTGTGACTTAAGAGTGCTAAAGACAATTAACGTAGTGAGTTTGTTCACATAACGGCTTTATTGTACTATATGTTTAAGTAAGGCAAATTACATGCAACTTATATCAATAATCTGCCAGACTTCAAGGCCAACAGTATTAAAGAACCTGTATTGGAAGCCTCCATTTCCATAAGAATACTTGATACCTTTGAAGGTGTTCTTGTTTTGAGTTAATTGATGTAACCTGGATGTTATATCATTTTATTGATGGATAAATATGTGTTTAGATTGATAGGATATAAACTTTATTAATAGTTTTGCAGGAGGTGAGTGACTTTCCAGTCTTTTTGGTAGAGGCACTGGCATACCTAGGGATTAAGTTGAGACTTGCCTCCACCAGGAGAGGTGCAAGAAAAACTTTTCAAATTACTCAGACAAAAATCTAACAAAAATAAAAAAATCTAATCTGGAATGTTGCCTGGAATATGCGTCAGTATCTCTGAATTACAGCACATTTGTTTAACTACAGACTTGAGCAAGGTTAGTAGCACAAGTGCCATACGCATACTGTGCTTGTGTACTATGGTGCGTTGTGCTTGAGGTTTTAAGAGAGTATGTTTCCTAAGGCCACACAAACTGTAAAATCATGTCTGAAATTTATCTAGCTTTTAGAGAAGGGTATTCCCAAAGAATAGCAGGGTCACCGATAGAACATACGCAATAAATTTTTGAGCATCAACACTCTGTTGCTTTCTTCATCTATGGAGTTGGATGCCTACATGGACATCTATACATGAAGGAATCATGTATGATTAGAGGACAGCGAAGATAGCTTCGCCTTTAGTTGTTGGGGGAAGCTGGAACCTCTGTTTCCATTTGAAAACACACATCTGTGTTCAGCATCAGCTCAGAGGGCTGGCTGACCCTTGCTCTTATTGTGGCTTATGAAACTTTGCCGCAATTTCAAAGATCCTAGCATAGGAAAATTAAGTGGCGTTCCTACCAGTAGAACAACACTGTTTCCCATAACATCCTCACAGACAAACCAATGAATTGTGGGCTAGAGAACTGGACAGTGAGGTACTTGAAATCTGACTGAAGTGGCAGGCTCTCAAAGGGTTGTGACCAGTGGCATAAAATCTGTCTGGCAGTGGTCAGCCTGTGGTGGTACCCCAGGAGTTATTACTGGATCCAGTACTGTTTAACTTCTCCATTAATGAACTGGAAGGTGGGACAGAGTGCACCCTCAGCAAGCTTGCAGGTGATGCAAGGACTGGTGTGATACACCAGGAGTGCTGGGTCCTGTTCTGGGTGACCCTGTACAAGAGAGACATGGACTTACTGGAGAGAGCCCAGCAAAGGGCCACCAAGATGATGGACTGGAGCATCAGACTTAAGAGGAGAAGCTGAGAACTGGGACTATTTAACCTGGAGAACAGAAGGCTCAGAGGGGGATTTTATCAGTGTGTTTACCCGATGAGGGGGGAGTAATGACAAGGGAGCCCGGGTCTTCTTAGTGGTACCTGATCTAATGGTCACAAGTTGAAATACAGAAAATTTAGCAATTTGCAAGCTGCGCAACCTGTTCTAATTGACCCTACTTTGAGAAGGGAGTTTGAACTAGATGATCTCCAGAGGTTCCTTCCAAACTCACCTGTGGCTGAGTTGATTCTCTATTCTGTGATTGTGTATCCAGCTCTTTGTAATGAATGCGAGGATACTTGGTAATATTTTTGTGTTCCCTTTACACCTGTCTGTTTCTTTGCCTTTCTGTGCTATTTTTAGACGGAAAAAATGTGTTGAGGTCATGTTCTGGGCTAAGACTGTAGTAACATGCTGCTAATCAGAGTTCATCCATATCTCCTGCCCTGAAGGCTTGTTTTTTCTAAGGATTCCTCCTCTAAATATTTTTATTGCTTTGTGACCTCGATGAAGAGTGGGAAGCTGGGCTTGCCAGTTCCAGAGTGGTCATCCTGTGTTCAGAGAGCCACGAGCTGTATAACTATGACTGATTGCCTAAAATTTCTGTTAAAAAAAATTAAAATCTTGATTTTTGTAGCAATTTTACGACCCTTGCTTACTCTTCACTTCAAAGTGTGTTTCCAGATGCCCATTAGGGTGCATTCGGGTCCACTGGTTAAGCTGTTCATGGGATTTGTCTATTGCCTCGTTCAGCACCGTTAGCTTAACCTGTATCAGTAATGGCAGTGCTAACTTGGCTCATTTCAACGGGCAGGGGTCTGGGAGAGCTTCCCTGAACACCCTGGTGGCATTCCAGTCGGAGCAGCAATCTCTGTCGGGACAGCCATGGCGAGCAGCACTGCTGCTGTTGAAAAAATGAATTTCACCCTGTATCTGTCTTCACCACAACAGTAATCATGGCAGAAAAACATCTGCTTGATTGTCTCATAACTAGGTGCGGTGGTTGTGGCAAATTTATGGAGGTCAGAACTGTCATAAAGCAAATTGGAAATTTTGACAAATCACAAAGGAAATATTCCTAATGCTGAGGCTGGCAGTAGGCTGCGCTGTGTATGCTATTAATTAGTACCTCTGTATTTGTTAAGTTTCAGTGGGAGTTATTCAAACCTATGCCTTTGCAATGATTTTTCGTAGTATTAAAAGGCATTGCTCTGAAAAATGCGTCACTACAGTTACAGTGGGACATCATTATGTTGTGCAAAGGAGGCTGCTTAAACCTGTGAACTCCAGCTGTGACTTCAGTACCATTAGTTACTGCCAGGAGGTGGTGACAGCCCTGCAAGGTTGTTGTGTGGCCAGGGCTGTGAGGGTCAGGGGCCACCCCTGTTTGGAAAGCTATGTCTAATAGTTGGCAATCCATAATAGTCTCGGAAAGCAATCCTTCTTGCCATGTTTGTGAAGGGGCTGTTATTTGCAGTCTGACTTCTTGAAGGCATGCTGCAGATAAGGAGGCTTGAATAATCAGATGGCACAGGGAGCAGCAAAGAATAAACTCTCCTTTCCAGTGAAGGCAAAATATGGAAAAGGACAAAGTCAGGACTTGAAAATACACTGCAGGGAGAGAAGATGGAGAGGAGCCCCGTGGCCTGCAAACCCTACTGGACGAAAATCTGCTGGTTTACATTGACTGTGGCTCTACTCCGTTTCCATCCTACCAACCCGAGAGGAGCTTGCTTACCATCCCAAAGCAGTATGGTACCAAGTTGAAGGGTTTAGATAAAAATTACTTGGTTTTCAACTTAATTTCTGTCTACAAAAATAGCATCTATGTAAGGGTTTACATAGATAATACAATCTGTCGTCTTCCGTTCTCTCCTCATTAAAAAAGATTAAAGAAAGGTGTCTTGGAATGTTTAGGATCTGGGCAGTGAAGTACTTCGCTGTCACCACAAGGAGGCTGAGGGTCCTTCCATTTTCCCATGTGCTTTGTATTTGTCACAGCTTTTGGGTAAGGAACAGATACCAGTACGTCTGGTGTGGCATATACTACCTCTCTGCAAACGTTTTCTTTAGAAAATAAATAATTTGTCGTGTCAAGCTTGTCCTGGCAAACTCACAACAAGCAAATAAGAAATGCATATTTTCTAACTTGAAACATACTGAATGTCAGCTAAAGTCTACCAGGCTCAAGTACTGATTCTCCTTTTTAAATTTTCCTCGGAACAAAAAGATGTCATGAGTAATACCTTTTTCTGTCTCCCAGTGAAGCAGAGATTAGAAAAAAGCCCTATCTTTCTTTTTCCATAAACCCTTCCTGAAACATGCTTGAAGCATTGGAAAAATTAGTAGGCATATGATAAATTGGCCACAAGCTGCAGATGCAGTAATCTGTGTGCCTTTCTAAAATAACTGTCTTAAGGGGAACTTTTATGTCATTATTTCTTAGCTACTCTGGTTATCAGAATAGCTTTGCACAGTGGCATATATCATGCTTTTATTTTAATTAAACATATCTCAAAGAAGAGCTTGTAAAAACGTAGCTAGAGGTATTTTATAGGATTTGAACTTGAGGTCATTTTGTTCTATCCATCTCATTTGCATTCAGTAGCTTCTTCACATTCTCTGTGAGCAAAGGGTGCTAGGGCAAAGGCTGTCGGCATGGGTAAAGATCATGGTTTTTGCAAGGTAGCAGTTTCTACTTCAGTAGACTTCTTTGTAATGTAGCTTCTATATAATACTTATATAGTCTTTTACAGAAAAAGAATGGCTGTTTATTTTAGGAACTTTACCCCTTTGTTTTCCGAAACAGGTTAGTGTATTTTCTCACACATCTTTGGTCTACGAGGTGTGTCTGTAATTTCCTTCATGACATCCCCAGGCAGACTTCTCAAACGCTAAAGGGTAGAGTTTTGCTTATGCTTAAACCTTAATATTTCTAGAATCAGCTTTTAAAAATGTTTTCTGTTTAATTCCTTAGTAGTAAATGATGAGCAGATGAGCAAAGTGCCCAGTTCCTAAGAATTATCTGGAGGACAGAGCTGAGGGTAGTAGTTTCAGTAGAAGCTAATATTAAAGTAGATCGGCACAATGGAGTTTTAGTGGAAAGAGCATGCATAAAGAGATATGTGAGAGAGTATATTAAATGGACTTGTGTCACGATTCATTTGTTACATTTACTAGGGATTTGCCTGCTTGCTACACAAGTACCGTTTATTACTGTATGGAATTGAAACATCGTCTGCTCCTTGGGAAGATATCTTTTTTCCTTTTGTGTGCTGCAATTTACTTTTTATTATCTTCCATCTATTATCAAAACCACAAATGATATACTTCATTATCAGTGTTGCGGTACTGCAGATTAAGAAGGTATTTCAGTGCAGTGATTTCTGCTTGGTGTATTGGTAATTTGGCTGCCTTCCCTGGAGAAAGCCAGGTAATATTTTACAGTAGGATTGTTGGCTGACATTTGTGGTATGGATTTGCTAGAATGAAAAAGAGTGATTCCATTGGAATTTTCAAATGAGTCTTCTAAACCATCTATACTGAGCCATTACGTAGGACAAGACCACTTCTGTTGCCAAGTTATGTAATCTTTAACAGGGGAACTTCGTACAGACCTTGTATTAGCTTTTAAAACGATTCTTGCAAAAGGCACTAAGTGGCTAATGCTGAGGCATGAGCTATCCATTTTCCATGAGATATTTCTAAGTTTGCTTAAATACAGAGATTGTTTCTTCAAACTACAGCGCTGCGCAGCCACTGCTTCATAGGGCTTTTATGGTAATGTCAAAGGCTGTGAGATCAATCATTCTGTGGAAAAGAAGCCTCGTTCTGGCAAATGTATTTTAGTTGATTTCTAAGTTTACAAGTTACAAAATGAATATACATTTTAGAAGCTTTTTGGGTGTAGTTGTACGGTACATGAGCCAAACTGATCCACTTTTTTGTCTCACTACAACTGCAGGTATCCTTCCAACCCATATTAGTTTAGTTGCTTACTATTATAAAATGTTAAAGAAATCTGCAAAAAACCTGAATTATTCTCATGCATGAAACCTGATTACAAAGAAGATGGTTCAAAATTCAAGAGGATTCAAAATTCTGGGTAACATAGTGGTTCTAGTATAGCAGAGCTGAATTTTTATATAGGCATAGTTGTATCTACTCTGAAATCTTACAGTAATGTGGCATGATTATTCTAGATTTAAAAAAAAATATTCTCCAACGATAGTAATAATTTGAACTTTCATAGCATTGTTAGGCTTATGTCTGCAAAGTTAGTAATGGACTGCTAGTTTTTCTAAATAATAGTTGCTCCTTGATGAAACGTAGCTGTTCCATGTTTATTTTGAATATTTAGAGGTGTTTTTTAGAGCTTCTGCAACTAATTAAATGTGATCTGTGTTTTAGTGATAGCATTTGAAATATATATAGTTCATACCTGCAATGTAATAGTTAATACTATGTTTACGTATGCTCACATATACATATATATTACAGGTAGAGAGGGAAGATGTCAGAGCTAGTGTTACTGAGCTGATCCAATCCTGACCTGAATTTTAATCATCTTGTCACTATCTAATAATGTTGTAACATATAGCGGAGGGCTGATATTACTGAGTTTTGGTGGTTTGGGGGCAGTTTAAATTCTGCTTGCATCTTGTAAAGCAGGAGGAAGTTACATGTTAATGGTATCATTTCTCCGGCTGCTGAGCATTTAATTCTAAGCATTGGTTACTGCAATGGTAAAGATGATCCCTTTTAGTTTTGCTACAGTAGCAGTGGGGCTGTTGATTCAAGAAGGCCCATGTTGGATCCACCGCAGCTAGCAGAATATGTCGGTGTAACATTCAGCAGAGCCACCTCTCTTCATGTAAAGAGAAGCACAGCTGTGCAGTCAATGTTTGAAAAAAATGTATATTGGTCCTTGCAATATATACAGTATATATTGTTTTGCTGGCTGTTTTCTTGCAGGTTCTTATCCACTTCTAACTAATCTGTATGAAAAAGGATTGAAAATGCAAGTAATTTCAGATAGCTCAAGCTGAAAGAGTAGTGAGCTTTTCTGAACCGTTAATACTTTTCTTCATAGAGGCTTATCTTGCACTGAGTTAATAATGCACATCACAACACTTTTATCGTTTTGCACTTCATTTAGCTTTTGTTAGCAGCACGGTTGGACTCCTATGTCAGTTTTACCTTGTTAAAAAAAAAACAAACAAAAAAAAACCAAAAAATTGGTCATTAAACTGCATTAGCATCTGTAATGAGCCCAGGCATCCCTTTTCTGCTCTTTTCTTGCCTGTATTCAAGAAGCCTGTGTAGGTCTGTTCGATGCGAGCATTAACCACACGGCAATGTAGTTAAATGCAAAATTTTGTTCTAGGAAACAATATGATAAAGTTTTAATTAATCTTGTCATTTACTCTAATCCCTCAACAAAAAATGAATCTTTTGTCCGGAATATTTACCGGTGTATGGATTTATTTAAAGTCCCAGTGCTTCCATGTTAAAATAAATCATTTTTTATTTAGTAGAGTAAGATGTATAGGTATGATAAAGGCAGCAATATATCAGTCCTCATGTTTAGAATCTCTCTACAACTTGAATGTTGGACCTTTTTTACTTACTTTAATATATTGTAATTTTTCTTTCCTGTCATTACCTGATTTCATGTGAAAATTTCTTCATGTGGTTCTCTCTTAATTCATTAGGTTTGGCATGTTTGTTTATTGTATCAGCTTGGCATCTGGCTCATATAGCTCATTTGAAACAAACAATATGCTTGAACAAACCCCTATGAAATTAACCCTTATGGTCTAAACAGACTGGTATGTATACAGTATGACTGTAGTTCTTGCTTGTAAAAATTACTTAGCTAAATGAAAACATTTCTGTGTTCTTTTCTTTAACCTGTTCCCCTCCAATGTTTGAAATGTTTAACAACATTTTCAAAACATTTTTAAATTCAGTATTTTTACATCTTCTAGTACATTCTGCTGTCAAAAGAAGTTTGTTACATTGAAGAAAAAAAAATAAAAAGAACTTTGCAGATCTGCAATATAAATAAAGCAGTGTCAGTCTTGTTTGGAAAAGTTGTAAATCCCTGTGCTATAACTTATGTTCTAGGGGAACTTATAAGTCCTTATGCAATTGCTGATGTTCTAAGTGTCCCCCGAACTGGTAAGACTTCTGAATGTAATGTAGAAGAATATAGTGTGTCCATGCAGAAGTGAATAGTGTCATATGAAATTAAGTATTTATACCTATGATCAAAGGCCGAGAAGCACAAATGTCCTAGGACGTCTAATTCCCAGTTGCTATGTGTTCTGAAACTGGACCTTCATTATTCTCTCTGAAGTAACTGACCTTGGGGTAAATAAGTATAAGTAGGGAAGATAATGACTAGAAAAAGGTTATTTTGTTTGGTTAAAGCTTCAGTCAGAAGGGCTGGAATTTGACATGAGCATTCAGGAACAATTCATGATTATATTTAATTCAATGTCCATTTACAGCTTTCCTCTTCTATGTTGTCAGCTAGTATCACTGTTTCAAGGCATTCTTGCACCCTGTGTTGTGACCTTTGCTAGGAGGTTGCTATCTGGCTTTCAAAGGGGCAAAAAGAACTATACCAGAAGTATCTCCATCTGATACTTAGAGCATAGGAAGTTCTACATGTGTAATCTCATGCCCTTTTTATAAGCAAAGAAATTAATGTGTCAGCATATGAAGGGCCTGCGGCTGGGCTGATCATCCCATCAGAAGTGCAGATAGCATCGGGTTTTTTCCCCCATTCAGTTCTAGGACGTGCCTCTTTTTTGGGTGTGGGGGTTTGTTGTCTTTTGTGGGTGTTGTTTTTTGTGTGTTTTGTTTTTTGTAAACCTGTGGTTTGTTTTTTTTTTCCTAATCTTGTGTTCTGCTTTGGTAAGATATCCCTTCTTTATTTGTTCTTGAACTGGCTGTCTGCTGTAATGGTCTCATGCTCTATCAGAGGGTCCGTTATCTGGTGCTTTCCTACTCCTCTGCTTCCCTTCTTCAGAGTTTAAAGCCAACTTGTTATGAAAAGGCCCTTCCTTTTGAAGGGAAGTTCTGCTAGCTACTCAATATCGCTTTCTATTTGGTACAAATATTCATGTATATTTCATATATGAAATGTTTCATATTTCATATATTTATATTTAGAATCATAGAATCATTATGGTTGGAAGAGACCTCAAAGATCATCAAGTCCAACCGTATACCTGATGCCACCCTGTCCACTAAACCATGTCTTGAAGTGCCACATCTAAAATCATATATTTCATATATGAAATATTCACTATTTCATTTATTTTCATATTTATTTTCAGTGAAGCAGAGAAAATCAACATATAGTTCTGTCCTGACAACTTGTAACTTTGTTCAGTTCTTCCTCCTTCTCCCTCTTCCAGAAAATCAGCTCCTTTCTATAATAACAAAGTTATGAAATATTTGAGACAGCAGTTCATTTTGAGTGTCATCAAAATCAGTGCTTGCTGTGACCTTGGGATGAGTTCCCCTGTAGGTTAGTACAGAGGACATGTTGCTGTATCACTGCTGATGCTCTGAGTCTATCCAGTACGGCAGCTTTCTGAGCTGAAGAGCCTGGGCGAAAATCAGCTCCTTTCTATAATAACAAAGTTATGAAATATTTGAGACAGCAGTTCATTTTGAGTGTCATCAAAATCAGTGCTTGCTGTGACCTTGGGATGAGTTCCCCTGTAGGTTAGTACAGAGGACATGTTGCTGTATCACTGCTGATGCTCTGAGTCTATCCAGTACGGCAGCTTTCTGAGCTGAAGAGCCTGGGCTGGGGGGGTGGAAATCTTTCCTGTTGGTTGGTTGCTTTTTTACTTTCTCTGGCAGATCATTGTTGCCTTTATCTATGAATTCAAACATGTTATTCATCCTGCCCAATGAGGATTTTGGCATTATTCTTAATGACTTACAGCTGTTCTGTGTGAGAAGGGAGAGACATGCAAACTAAGCGTACAAAAGATATTTTTTTTTAAAATAACAAAATGCCGAAGAGTGTTACAGCACTGTTATAATACCAGTACTCCCACCAGAGGCCTCATACATATGCATGATAGGAGACCACCACATGGGAAAAATACTATGAGCATGGGGGAGAGAAAATGAATATTGATAAAACATGTCGCAAACTGTGAATAGCCCACAAGAAATACATAATCTCAATGGGTACACTTAATTGAAACAGATTAAAATCTAAATCCATGCAGCTGATAATGTTTTTTTATCTTGAAAGGTCAACTGGGTTTTTTGATACCCCTAGTCTCACCAGAAACCTATGCAAAAGACATTGGGCAGGGTATCTTCAATACATTTTATTTAGAATGGACATTTATGACTGGTCGTTGACCTTGAGATTCCATTAGCAGTAATGAAGGGCAGTCAGTAATGCGTTGTGCAGACTACAGTAAATGATGCATATGCACAGATGAGAACATGTCCCCTGCTCCATGCTGTGTTGGGATATACCATTGACACTGTAACTGCGTTCGTAGTTCCAGTAAGATAAAAGGAAGCAGTGATACTAACAACAGTGAGACTGCTTTGGAAATGTTTTTATTTTACAGTGCGTTGGAGTTCCACTTTTTCCATTCCCCTTCTTCCCTCATCTCCCTTTTCTCCCTCTTCTCATTGCTAAAACATAAGCCAAAATTTCTAAATCTCTGCAGAAAAGAGGACAAACTCTTGTTTGCCTAATCACATGAGGAGTTTAGTTGAATGCTGTTATAAAGAAATATTATCAATAAATAAAATACAATAACATGTTTCTAGAGTGCCCTTACATGAAAATGTTTTGATCTCCTGTTAATCAAAAAGTTTCAGGCTGGCTCTGGGCGATGTTTGGTGTACCAGAAGCACAATTTGTTGATTCAAGAGTCATCATCTCCAAGCTCAACTAGTCCACCCAAATGAGCAGGAGTTCAAGGCAAGGTGGCAAGGAGGAACAAGGAGTTCCTGACAAAGCTCAAATATACAAGAAGTATACAAAAGCTGGAAGCAGGGCAAAGTAATCAGAGAGGAATATGTAGATGCTGTCAGAGTGTGTGGGATGGGACTGAGAGCGCCATCCCTGTGGCTCTTTTAGTTGTTGTTCTTTGCTGTTGGGATGCAAGGCTGGTCAGAGCCCGCAGTACTTCAGAAGCAAATTAGATTAGCTTCTTCATTCTGTGATTTCCTCAGCCTCATTACATTGTTTAGTTTCTTATAATGAGAAGTTCCAATGTTTTAAGTTAAAAATGATATTGGCAATGATTGGACTGACTCATATATGATGAAAGCACAGGAGAAAAAAAAAGCATATTCTAGGCTGCAGACATTCAATCTGTGATAGTGGTAATTGAGAATAAAATATTGCACTCCTTAATCCGTCATAGTTGGATTCAACCTGAGGCAATTTTTAATTCTCTTGATTTTTCTGCCCTGTTCCCATTAATTTATTATTAACATGGCAGTGAGGTGCTTTGTATGTGTGTAGGGCATAGGTGTGGTGGTGGTGTTTTGTTGGTTTCTCATATAATGAAATACTTCTAATTAACATGTCCCAGAACATGAAATTTCATGTATTTAATTTCATTTTGTTAAAAATGGGTCTATCTCTAGCTGCATCTTCTCAAAAGAATATTGACTAGATAACACTTCAGTATAATCTTCCTTGAAAGGATATAAGGACCTAACTTAAGCATGAGAAGGTAAGCTGCTCTTAAATTATGGAGAACAAGTGAAGTTATGAGTTTCGTATTTGAGTGACTTTTATTCGTTGTTTGTCTTTCCTGCCTGCACTTGGATAATATTTGCCTAGAGAAAATACCTCCAGCAAAAATTTGTTTAGCCTAAAATACTGAGTAAATGCATAGTCCTAACAAATTCACCTAAAAACGTTGTTTATCCTTGCCCTCCTTTCTGTCCTTGCTATGCAATAGTCATTTAGAATGAAATCAATTTTTTTTTTAATAAATCCCTAGAAGACCCAAACAATTGGCGTTGTCAGCAAATTAAAACCATAAATATAACAGGCATTCAGACTTTAGAAAGTACATTGTTTTCTTAATAGAATAGGTTGCAAATAAAAACAATAAACACTGACCACTGAGATTGCTTTGAGCCATGGCAATGTTGGTAAAAGGATGGAGGTTTTAAAAGTAATTTTGGATAAGTCTTATTTTTAAATGTAGAGTCACCTGAAAATCATCCATTTCCTTGAGAAAAGAAAGTTTGCTTTTGGAAATGATGCCTGCCAACCTTTGTCATTTTACCAAGCTGAAAAAGTAATTGTGAACCTCTTACAGACTCATATTTTTCCCTTTCAAAACAAAAGGGAGAGAGAAAAGAAAAGCAGCCACCACCCAAGCAGCAAACTTTACCCTTCCTCTGTTCCCCAGCAGCTCCTACCAGAAAGATCTTTTCCTGAGACATGGGAATAATTTCCTCTTTCTTTTGGAGGCTTTGCACCATTCCTGATGTGATGTGCTTCTGCCTAAAGCAGACCATTGGTATGCAGTAGAGCTGGATGAAGCTGCCTAAGCCTGAGATGTCCGTAAGACGACAAAGCTCAGGACCTTAAAGAACACCATCTTTAAACTAGGCCTGGAGCATATGGAGGTTTCTAGTGTTATGACTGCGATGTGGGAGACAGCCTTGCCCTTTGAAAATGTTCAGCCTGCTTTAGCGTTGGTTGATTTATAAGCACTGTGAAAGAAAAGGTGAGGAGACAGAAAAAAGTGCAAATGCTGACCACTTCTTCCCCACCAAAGTGGAACACGGCAGATCAACCTGCTATAAAGGCCTCTCTTCTTTTAATTAGGCACCCTTTTTTATGCCTTCTGTCACAGACGGAGCTGAACCTTTTTTAATTTAGGCCTACTGAAGGTATCTAAAGAAATCTTTTCTGTTCACAACCAGGAGCTTATGATAAAAGGACTCTGGTAACCAGTAGATACAACTGTCTAGTATTTTGTAACATCTTTATTGCATGTTGGAAAAATGACATGTTGAATTTTAAGGTACCCTGATATATACTACTCTAATGCAAGCTGAGTAGTACTGAGCTTGCACTTCTGACTCTGGTTTAAATGCTAAAAATTCCCGTTTGAAGTGGAAAATAAGAAATGCTATCTAAGTTTTAGAAGTGCTGTGCTACTGTTGTGATGGTAAGACAGAATGGACTTCACTTTGGCACACATAGGCAAGAGTTATACCCATGTTAAACATGGAGAAACTCTTTGACATATACTAACTGTGACCAGACCCACCAGAAAGGTGGAGCATGCTGGGTAATCTTCCTTTTTACATTAGTAAGCAGTAAGTTGATCCCTTATCTGATAGACATTGACTGGATGAATCCTTGGCTCATTTAATCTTAGCTGATTTGATTAAAAATAAATTATTTAGTATTACGGTTATATATTAAAAGTATTTTCTTAGTTTTAGACAATATTGGTAATGTTTTCTGTTTCAGCCTACAGAATGCCAGTTAAGTGAAAGAATAATAGAGCATTATATGCTAACAACCTGTATATTACTGCAACTTTCTTTTCTGTACACTTAGATTTGAAGGAACATCTTTATTATTTTAAATATAAGTATATTCACAAAATATATATTCTCTAATTATTCTCCCTTGGCAAGTATGTTTTTAATAATAATTTGGCATTTAAGTAAAATGTACCTCTTCATCTTGTAAAACTTAAAGTAATAACTAATTAAAGCAGTAGTTCTGTTTTATTTGAAGAACAGTTATTTCTTTTGGAATGTGTTGTAAGCCTAGTTTTAAAGTAAATTAACTGTGTCCTCTGTTTATAAAATTGAAGTGTTCCATTCTGAGGTCTTAATTTCAAGTTTACTGCAGCAAAGCTGTTGAGTGGTATGAGCGGTGGTGCCCTGGGAAGCCAGGGAGGCCAGTGAGACCTGGGGAGGCAGCTTGCAAATGGAGTATCATTTTCATTTTGAAGGTATGTTTTAATAGAGGTGGATTAG
Source organism: Cariama cristata (assembly GCF_000690535.1). Taxonomy (NCBI): domain Eukaryota; kingdom Metazoa; phylum Chordata; class Aves; order Cariamiformes; family Cariamidae; genus Cariama; species Cariama cristata. Next base: position 131,278 of record NW_009631458.1, on the reverse strand, counting down.
TTTGGTTTTTTTTGTAATATATTGCTGATGCTTGCAATTGCAAGTTAGAGTACTATGAAGCATCAAAGGACTTTCTAGACTCTCCAGAAGATATCTTCTGTCACTTCTGCACCAAGGACAGTGTATTTTGGTGTTACAGCAAAACCAGGTTTCCTGCAATTTGTCATTTGCAGAGAATACTGCCTTTGAGGTACTGGCATAAAGTATTATAGCATCTAAATAGGTGAGTTTCATGTTGCAGTCATGTCTGCCACTTGAATTGTCAAAAAAAACCCCTGTAACTTCTTTTTTTATTAAATCCTGAGCAACTTCTTTAGTAATGAGGAAATCTGCTTATCAGGGCATTCCAGCTTTGATTCTGTAGTTTCTATGATTTGGAATCAGCTACCCAGACCTCTGGTCTCATTGACACTGAGGAAAAAACAATCTTTCTCTCAAATGAGTAGGTATAATCAGTCAAACATTTAAATGGTCTAATACGACTTTCCTGTTAAGGATGACTGATGGTTTGGTTCTGCATAAGGTCTTTTGATTAGATGTTTTTCTTTTCTTTGAATACATGTAGCTCTTTGTGCATCCTTTTCCAAGAAGAACACAGAATATTTTATAACAAACTTGTATAGCTGGCTTAGACCAAATACCGTGAAGAAAAATTAAATTTATTCTCTTATAACTAATCAAATCCTCCCCATTATTCATAAATGTGGAACACTTCAGTAATTATCGGGGGTTTCAGCTTCACTTCGTAGTATTGCTTAAGCTGAGCCTAGCGCCACTTTTCGTTTTTAGTGAATGAAAAACTTGTGAAAAAAATGCCTGTTTAAAAGTTACATATAATTTGTCAATTTGTTGTATTCTGTTTCTTTGTTTCTTGGGTTCTGACATTCCCTACGAAAGCTAAAAATTCAAGTAAGTTCTGATAATCATGTAGATACTGCTGTCTCCTAGTAGCAATATATTGATATATCTGTCAGCCATTTTTACATTAAATGAAATTTAGTCTTGAATGAAGTCAAAAGTAAAACTCTAATGTTTTTATTTAAGTTAAAAATATTATCCTTGTATCTGCAGTTTCATGAATGACACTGAGAATGAAGTTTAGGCATAAATGAAAGAGGGGAGATATTTAAGGAATGTACCATGAAATAACAAACCAATTTAATGCCGTCAGTGCAGACAAAGAGTTAAAAAAAGCAATTCTGAATATTGAGAAAAGAACACATTCATTGTGGTCTGAGTTTTGGAAGCAGTAATTAGAAGAGTCTATTAGGGCTTGAAGTCAATCATTAAAGAAAAGAATGAGCTTTTTTCCTTTACAAACATTAATTGCATTATATACAAATAATACGTGAGTGTTGTAATTTTTTTTCATTCCCTAGCCAAAAGCCTCCAACAACAGCATAGCACATAAACTGTTGCTGCTGTTGACAAATCTAATGACACTCTGTTCATCTGTCAAATTTTCCATTTAACTAGGCAAGTAGAATATCGTAAAGCTGCTCTTCATTTGCAGAGAAAGCAGACTCACCTTGAAAGTAAGCAACTGTGTAAGACACTCACTCTAACACATGGGTCTCTGATCTCTGGTTAGTTGTAAAAATCTTTGCAGCTATAGACACATCGCACACATGTTGTAATGAAGAGACTCAGCTTATGGAGAAGTTGCAGCAGATAAATCAAGTGGAAAAGCTTTGACTTTTTTGTATTGTAACATCTTTTTTAGGCCATCAGCTGGCTGGAATGGGTTATTTTTTCCTGAAAAGTAGTTTATTAGATATAAATTTAGAACTGTATGATGGATTAGTGTTTGGTATTTCTTTAGCCTTACCTGTCGACTACTGCAGTAAAGGGATAAAAAACTACACTGATATGATTAGCTGTGATGTTCAGAATATAATTGAACACTCGAAGTGGAATAATGCCATTTTAACAGAAAACAATTGGTTGTAGTTCAACTGTATGAAGAAAACAGTGGGTACCCTAATCAAGTAAGAAATTATTTTCTGTTTTATTTAAGTAATGCTACTTCACTATATAAGAAACATTGCTATAAAGACAGCAAATTCTGTTTGTGTTAATCAACTGAAAATCAGTTTGTCTTAAATATTTGTAAGAATAGCCGAGAGAGGTAGGATGAGGCTTATACCAATTATTCCTTCTCTTCCTTCCTGATGTTTCAGCCATTATCCTTAAGATTTTTTTAACCTAACGAACTGATTTATATCAAGGAGTTTATCCTTCACTATGACAGAAGATCTTCCATGGAATTCAGCTAAAGAAATCGATTTAATGGTTTGACAAAGGAGAAAAATTAGATTGGCATCACAGAGAAACATTTAATAAGGATAAGAAATAAAGTTAAAGCACTTGTAATGCATGTCTCTCACTTGTTCAAGTGTATCATTTAAAATACTATTGGTAACTTTGGAGTGGGGAAAGTCTGGAGAAGCCAACCAGAATAAGTTGATTGACGTGGAAAAGCATATAGGTGCTACATTTCTTAGTTCTGAATGACAATTGTTAAGTCGTACTTGGCTTTTGATTATAGTTTAGTAAGGGTTTTTACAACGCCTAGTACAGATCATAGAATGACTGTAAAATAAATACTTTCTTGAAATATTTACAGGCAAAATCTCCCAACTGGACTGTAATATATAGAAACTTGAAATTTAAATTATGCAAAAGTTTGAGCTGGACATTATTTTTCTAATAAAATTCAGTAAATCATTCAACTGAAAGAAAAGATCAAGGAATAATAAATGCTTTTATTTTACTTGGGTTTCTTTGTATGCAACGCTCCCCTGGGATGATTTTTGTTATCTTCAGTTTTTCTGTATTTGTTACTACGCAATGATAGAGAGAATCACACGTGAACAGGACTTTTTCCTTAGTCTGTTTTTGGCACAGGAAAAGGCGCCTTGTGTTGTCTGGTCACCTGCAGTCCTGCTGAGGGGGCTCTGCTAGCAATTACAGTGAAGGCACTTTTGTAACACTTCTCACTTGAGAATATATATGCATTTTTTGCATGTGAGTTAGGTATTTCTCACATGTCCCTTGTCATGTACTCGAGTACCAAGTCACTGAGACGACAACTTTGTCAAGCTTGCAAAAACATATTCAGGATGGAGGCAGGAATTATGCCAGGAAATGTAGCATTCAGCACTTTAATCCCTAGATGAGAATTGTCCATCCTTCTGACTGCAAGAGACATTTGTTTTGGTTCTGTCTTTTTCTAAGGCTATGTTGTATATTTTTGTACCTATAAGCTGGCAACCTGCAAAATTGGGATTCATTATTCTAAAGTTTCCAATACACCAGGTGTTTCTGATCAGTGTTACTTGGATTTGCCTTTCACTGGGAAGCTAGTGAGGCCACCGAGACCTGGGGTGGCAGCTTGCAAAGTAAAGGTTTTTTTTATTTTCTTTTTACATATGTTTTAACAGTAGTGGGTTGAGGTTTTTTTATTTATTTTAACAATGCTTGCATTAGCAAGTTAGAGTACTGTTTCTCCAAAACAGATTTTTCTGACACTTCTGCACAACTTCTTCAGGTATGGGCTAGATTTTGGAAAGTTACGTATGACCGGAGATGGTGGATACAAAATTGAAGCAAGTCCAGAATGGGAGTAGAAGTCCCCATTGATGGTGGGGTAAGATCCATGCATCTCGAGAGATTATGCTAACATAATCTGATACAGAAGTCTTTATAGTAGTTGCATGTCTAGATAAAAAAGTTTTGCTTCCTTTTTACGTGGAGGAAAGACATAATAGTGAGACACAATGGGGAAAGAGGCCTATAATCATTTATGTTGAAGTGCTTCTTAATTCAAATGGTGTGCTACTTAGAGAATTTGATAAGAAGGATTAGAACTGGAAAAGAAAGGCATTTTTAAAAGCAAAGCTATTACAGAGTTCATTACTTTATTTATATGTTCTCCAAAATCACATGAATGAAGGAAAAAAATGAGAGAAAAAAATACTGGCTTCAGTTCAGAATGTCAATTACTACTTTTTTAATCCTCTTTTCACAATTTATTTGACATCTTGAACAGTAGCCAAAAAAGCTATTATAACTATAAAACATATTCATTGGTATAAATCTCATTAAGTTGAGCAATTTAATTAAGGTATTGACAGGCTTAATTGATACGTGCAAGGAGAGACCATTTTCATATCTAATTTCCATACGCTTTCTGCTTTTAAAAAACTCACTCCGTAAAAATGTTATAGATTCAGCTAAGCCCTGTCATCCCAAAGGAGCACTTGCTACCATTTACCTTGATTTAGAGCCAACTACTCTTCTAAGTGGAGCTCCATTAAATGGATCTGATGTATGCCTGACTCAAACATGCGTCAGCTTCTCTTATGATCAATAGTGGAATATTTATATTAATAAAGCACCAAGTTAATTAAATAAAATAGTCTTCTGGGTAAGCTTAAGATACTAGGGGATGGGCAGAGAATCAATATATTCTGCCATTTGAACATTAACTATGTGCTCTGAAATTTTATGTTATCTTAGCAAAGATGCTTGCAGTGTGGAAGTCTCAGATGCACAGAAACTCCCAGTGCAGAGAGCTCCGAAGCGTCCTGTGCAGGATTTGCTTATCGAGTTAAAGAAACAAAAAATAACTTGGATCTGTTTGGTTTCTGTGACTTCATTCCTACAAACACATTGGAAATACTTTCTTTTGGGCTGGGGCTGGACACAGTCAAGCAGGTATTTTCCCGGTTGACTGAACTATTCCAGCCTTGCCAGAGAGGGAGTGTGTGTGAGAAACTTGCCAAGTAAGGGTTTATCAGTAATAGTGAAGGGTCATAGGTCACCTATTTTGTTTTTGAAGAAAAAACCCTGAAGAAGTCTTTGAAATTACCTTTAAAATCAGTTGGCCACTTGTGAGCGTGTCTCATTCTAGTGTATTGTGTGTTTTGGCCAAAAGGACAATTATTCTTCGGCCTTTTCCAGCAGCGTGGCCTGCATCCGTCCCCGTGGGCACAGAGGCAAGTGGTGGGACATGCAGGGGCCATGCTGCCGTGCCTCTGCTGAAACCCTCTCAGGCAGAGCTGGGAGAGAGATTTCTATGAGTGGGTCACTTTTGACCACTATGGAAACCTACCCCTGTTAGAAATGTAATGATAAGTCTCAGTCGGAGATTCGCATCATTATTTCTGTCTGAAAAGACAAACTAGTCCTTGTGGCATTGATGTTATTTCTCTACCATGCAGACGGCCTTTGAAGGAAGCAAGTTCCCTCGGGTGCCGTTGCAATGCACTGATACCACTCCATCCTACCTTTTATCTACATTTTAAGGCTTATGTACAATAAAGTGAAAAATGTTTCTGTAAATAATACTGCAGCTTTAAAAGAATACCTGACTTTGATAACCGAAGGAGATGCATGCAAGGAAAATAAAATCTTAATTCAGTATCAAGAGGTTATTCAGTCAGCTTAGAACTTGTTCTGTGTAAATGCACTACCGTCTATTTAGTCAGGGTCACCATGGCATTGCTAAAAACACTGACATCTCTGGTCCGGGGGCAAGCAGTTGTGCGCCAAAGCCCTCAGTGAAGGTGGTTTTTTCGCTGGCTTCACTGGCCAGCACTGACCTCCTTCCTGCTCCTCTCTTGCACTTCTTGCAGTTGGTTTGAAGGCAATGAGTTAAAACTAAGGGAATTAGAGTATGTTCATTTGGGCCTTCTCATTTTAAAAAACTCACATGCGCTGGGCTGAAGAGCAGTCTTTGCTGAGCACACAGTGATTATTGAATGTCTCATGACCGTAACCTAGGGTCAGTATCTGAATGGAAGATTTCAATGAGCCCATTCTTTGCTGACTTCTCTGTGAGAGATGCTGTCTACCATATGAACTGAACAAAATCATCATGTAAACTCACAGGGAGCTGACATATGGATTAATGTATAGAACTTATTAAAATAATCAGTAGGAGTAGTTCTGGGCTGTTGCAAGATAATGCCACTGATACTTTCCTGTGATGTGTGATTTTGACCTGGTTAAAGTATTTGTAATTACTAGGCACAATGGAAAAGCTGAAGGAATAGTTTCCTCTGTAGTGAATCTTGTCTTCCAGTAACTAATATCAGCATTTCAGCATTTACTGAAAATACTTGGGTTTGTTTCAATTTTTGTATTAATATAGACCCTTCTGAAGAAGGCATGTATGTTTGGTGTGTTTAATACTTCCAGATATGCTTCATATATGGAGAAATATAGTTTGGCTCTTGTGTAGTATTACTAATCAAAGCATGTATGTCACACGTGAAAATTCAAAATATTTAATGGATATAAAACTATACTTCTGTTGTATTACTGTCTTTGATAAAGTGTGGGTAATGCACCGCAACCCTACCATCTAGTATTTGTTTTGCCTTTCTTCTTTTATATCATTCTTACATTCTGTGATTTAGAAAGACTGAACAAAGAGTGCAAGCTAGAAACAACATTGGAACCATATGTGTTATAGTTGTATATAATCTATATCATAATCACATAAATCTAACAGGGTGGGATAGGTTTAGTTAGAAAACCACTTGCTGGGTTAGACATAGTTCTCCAGTATTTAGAGTTGTCTTTCCAGAAATTAACTGTTCAAAGAAAGGGCGAGTGATTGCATCTGAGCTGGGATAAAAACAGATTCCACCATGAATTACTGTCTGGAACCAAACAAAAACCTTTGTGTGTGGAACTGCAGTGCAGAAATTGTTGCATTTCTTTGACTGACTCCTAGTTTCTGCCTCTTGATTGTTGGTTTTCTCTATGTACATCTGGAAGTAATGATGTTAATAAATAATACCAGAATGTAAACTTTCCAAGCTTTATAATGAAGTTAAATTGTTTTTTTTGATAAGATAGAACTACTTGTGTCATATGAAAAAGTTTAAATTTTATAGTATCAAATATAAGATTTAAGACAAAATCATAGTCTTTAAATTGTGTGTGAATGTTTAATGTAGAACAAACAGTTTGAAAGATAACATGCCTCCTTTTTCGTTACTAGAAATGGTTGTGTTTAGTTTCAGTGTTCTTGGGCAATCAGTTTACTTCTGAGTTGTTAATTTATTTGTTTTTTTCACTTTGGTAGAGTGCATTGATTTTATTTAAAAAAGAAAAATAATTCTGGATGCCGATTTCCTTGTCAGAAGCTTAGTCAGATCAGGGAGCAGGGGGGAGCATGAGCCACTATTACCACTTGCACAGATTGTCTTATGATTTGAATGTAATATGTCATATAAAGTTGCAAATACAGAGTCTTCCGCTGTTGCTGATGTGAATTCTGTCTACCTTTATATTTGACCGTATTTTTTTTCCAAGTGCCAGGCTGTATTTTGAAAAAAAGTAAAGGATCTTTAACATCAAAAGCTGTCCTGTGAATCATTTTGTACTTAGTGCTACATATACGTGACACCCCTTAGCTAAAAGTTTTTTCAAAAGATTGCTAAAGTAGTTGAACAGAGGTGTCATAAATTGAAGAAACTTTTAAGTTTGGGATAATTGAAAGCCGAGGGTTGCTGTCAGGTGTAGTTTCTTCTGCAGACTCACATAGCTGTAGTGGACTTTAGAGAAAGTCATCATCCTTCCCAGCAGTGATGAAATCAGATCCCTCTGGAATTTTATATTCTTTGATTTGAGAGTGCTTCAATGATGAAACAGCAACGTGTAGACTTCTTGCTGCTTCTCTTTGGAGTCTGTGCAGGAGGCCCTCCTCCCTCTCCCTGGTCAGCTATCAGCTTTTTTATGTTTAATTTAATTTTCTGAGCTGACATTGTCAATCTGAAATTCAGCAACATGCTTGACAGTGAGTCAGAGGAAAACAGAGTTCATTTTTGGAAGTGGCTTTATGCAAATAAATCCTTGTGCAGATTGCTGAAGCAAGGCATTTGCTGATGAATCAGAGTAGTGCCCCTGTTTCCTTGTCGTCTTCAGGAATAAAGCTCGAAATGTGCCACAAGAATCTTTGAGAGCTCCTGTAAACAGCTGACACAGGCCCACAGCTCCCTATGAGTATTTTGGGTGTTTGGGGATAAAAACTGAATTTGTTTTCTAAGTAGAATCTGTAGGTTTTTGTAATGCGGTGTTTGGTTGGCTTCAGGGAACTTAACTCAACTTGGAACTTATTCAGACCAGGCTTGTTTGTAAGTGGCAATGAAGTCCTAGGGAGTCTGTGGATTCTAGTGAATTGTCTTGATTTTAGCTTAGTCTTCAATAAAGTTTTAGCTCCTTGGTAGGTGATCTGAGAAAGCATTAAAATAACAAAATACTCAATAGGCTGAGTGGCATAATTAAAAGTTTAACTTCTTTTTTGGATGATTTTATCATTTTATGTGCACATTAGCTTAGGTTTAGGTCTATGTTATGTTAGTTAGCATGTTTGTTCTACTAGTATACTTTATTTTCTATATTTCAAACTCTTATCTTCTATGTAGATGCCTTTTTCTAAAGTGTAGCACTATTGAATGATAAACTTTCTGTGCATGGAGTGGGATGCTTGAAGGTGCTTTGCCTGCCTGGATAGTCACTGAAAAAAAGAGATTATTTGGTTATGCTTCAGTGAATCTTTTCTTGTATGTGTGGATAAGGTAGCAGAATGAGGTTTGTAGGTATTATTCAGCTCTAATGGTCAGGGTGGACCCTGCTCTGAAATAATTGAATAGCTTGTAGCTTCATGGAGCCTACTGTAAAAAGGAGAAGCTAGTATTACTGAAACACTTGCATCTTGCATGAATATCCCCAATAGAGTTAACCACTTTGTGGTATTACATCTTGGTCTAATAAATCTGGATGTCATATCCACATAGAAGAAATGAATTAAGGCTACAAACCAGTCTGAACTGTATCTTCTTACATCTGCAGTGTTTCACAGGGGCTTTCAGGGACTAAACGATTCATAGCAGGAAAGATATATAAAGGTGAAGTTGTAGAAGAAAAATAGAAGCTAAAATATTATGAAAGAAAGAAGGGACAAGATGCATAAAACTCTTTTGCCCTTTGTCTAGGGCTTCAGTACCTGTTAATGGAGTAACAACTGCTGAATATCACTGCAATAGATACCATTGGTCCAATATTATAATTTATTTTTAAAACTTCTATTACAGCTAAAGCACTAGTGTTCCCCTCTTACACTGTTACACTTTTTACCTCAGAATAATAACCTCTTGATAACTAGGGCTTAGCTGTAACCAGAATATTGTTTTTCTCACTGCAGTGCATTCAAATAATTTGCAATTCATTTCTGCCTCACTAGAATAAATGGAATGTCACTGTAGTTGTTTTTACTATCCATGGATTCTGTATAATTTTTATTACTTTTATATAGCCACAGAAATGCCTACGGTGATCATGCAAACAAATTAAATAATTGGCCTCTCTCGGGAGAACTTCATAAAAAATAAAGCCTAGATCTTTACACATGCAATTGCTACTTACTCCTATGAAAACAGTCAATTTTCATAGCTAAAGTACAGGATTACAGCCTGAATTCAATCAATACTATTATGATCATTGTTTTCATTCTACTGTGTGATGGTTAGGTGCACCACAATATGACTGGTCAGGGAGGTTTTCTTCTAAACATAGCAATAAAACTCAAAAAAATCTTTACTGTAAAAATACTCATCATTAACAAAGGCAGAACTAGGTAAAGAAAGATCATTAAAGAGCGAATCTTCCTCCAGATGTTGATCAGTTATCCAGTGACAGTGCAGTTTATTAGCTCACGTTTCAGACTTTATGATTTCACATATTTATCTGCTAAAATAAAAACTCACCATATTTTTTAAAAGATATAACCAATAAACTGCAAATATCTTTTTGCAAAGTGATCAGGCTGGGCTTAAAGTGGGGTTCATTTTTGGTCTGTGGAGATCAGAGGAGGGTAATATTGCCTCCTCATTTTTAGAATTTGCAAATGCATAGGATTTCTTTTCAGTACAGCTCAACAGACAAAAGTATAAAACAGACAACAAGTCACTAGTATAAAACTCATGTTTTTTAAAAATTAGCTTAAAATAAAGGAGCCTCCACGTAGCTGAATTTCCACTTTAGAAAGTATTAACATTAATAAACAGTGAGAGAGCTTTTTGAACTCAGATTCGTTTAGCAGCAAGCAAATATTTACAAAAATGAAAAATCACTGGGAGAATAACTTCTTTCCACTGATGTCAGTGCTTCGCTTCTACCTCTTTGAGGTGTATGTTGTTCCTGCTAAATCATTTTGGTGCCTCTGTGTTGTAATCTCACTTGGTCAGAGAACAGTGTAATAGAAGAAATGTGTTGATAGAATTTGTTATTGCATAGGAACAACATCGCATTGGGATCACTTTGTTTTGTCAGCGATCCAGTTGCACGTCTATCATAGTAGTACTGGGTAATTCCACAGTAAAATAAATTTTTCTATCAAAACGAATCTCAAATACATTGTCAGAATTGTGCATGCTGTTTCTCTGCTGGCAGGCCAATCTCGCCCCATGCAGTAAGACTTAGTGTATAAATTGCATAAAACGGAATGCCTAATGTATATGACTTTCAAAGGGGGGGGGTTGTGTCTTCCTGCACCCTGCTGGAGTACCTTGCTCTAGGCACATACTGCCTCTCATTGTGTCTCATTGTCCCCTCGATAAAAAGGAAGGATTAATTATATTGATAACATTTCATAAAGCACTAAAACCCTATGTTAAATACTACTAATAAAGAAGCCTTATTGTCATTTATTGGACAGAATTTTTATCCAATTTCTAGAGGGGTGCCTCTCCTCAAGTGTTTCCTCTGAGTCCACTGTCAGTTACTTTCCAATTCCTGCTCCTGGACATATCCAAAGTTGAGTATAAAGACATTGAAGTAAAATTTAATTTTTGTGCGTGTGTTCCAAAAGACAAAACAGATGCTGCTTTCTAAAACAAAAACTCTGATCTCTCTCAAGATAGATGGTTTTAAAATAAGAGACTCCTAAATGCTGTCTGATCGCTATTTGCTCAGGATTTTGGAAATGGCAGGAGGAGGGAGGAAGAATTGTAAAAGTCATAAAGACAAATGTTGCCTTTAATTGGGAATTGACACACAGATTATTTTTACAGTTCATTTAAAATAATATAAAAATATTTACTAACCTTGTAACAGATATTCTGGTAGATTTAATTTTTGTCTGGTTTTGTATTGGGTGCATTAACAGCCAAGTGTTGTAGCACTGTGTTTAGTTTAGTGAAACAGGGTGGGATTTTTGTTTGAAGTGACTAAGAAATTTTTAAAAATCTCTTATGAAGCATGCACAGATGTGTATCCTCTGTTCTTTTAGACATTTAGAAAGACTTCGCCGTGTACTGAGTGATCCCTGTAGTTGTGTCAGGACAGAAGTCATGAATCTGTCAAAGTTCGTGCAGGTCGGATCTCTTGAAGAGTCTTTATTAACACATGGTTTTTAATTTGGCTTTGGAGAAGGCGGAAGATGATGCTAAAATAATTATCTACTGCTGGGATCTTTTTTCTCCTTGATTGCTTAGCGAACACCCTTTCCCAGTCTTTTAAGCTCAGCCTGTTCTTCAGAATGAGGGTATGTATATGACTTGGGCGAATTAGAATGCATGAAGCTTTGAGTGAATGTTGAAGGATAGAGTTGCCATCTATGACCTCATAGTAAAACTCGATCAACAAAGAAATTGTAGTGTTTATTTTCTGGAAGCAGTAGTACTTGTGCAGTAGTGTGTGACTGTGTGAAAGCAGAGAGGACTGGTTTAACTGGAGTTTTTGAGCTAAATTCCCTTCTTTAAAACAAACAAAACTAGAGAGTTTTTCAGTGGCTTCCTGGAGCATGAATTGATATCCAGCTAAACTATATTTAGCAACAACACAATCACCTTGCATTGCTCAGGGTAAAAAACATCTGTAGGACCTGCTCTTGTTTTACAGAACTCGGATGCTGTCAATGTCTGTACTTTTACTGCAGTAGTAGCAGGAAGATATTTTTTTACTTTTAGAAAATCAGTAGCAATGCCGAGTTCCCACAGAGTAATGCTATACAATAGTATTGTTCTTCAGCTCTTGCCTTGTAGCCCACCGCCAACAAGACTTACCCATTTTTCCTTTTAGAGTGAGAGTTATAATTGCTCCTTTATGGTAAATGCCATCTTTTACACTGAACATAGAGCAAGCGAGAAGCCATTTCTTCACTGAGTGTGTAAGGCCCCTCCTGAGCACAGAGGTGCTGATGTGAGTGTCAGGCTTGCCACAGCTTTCTCTTACTACTATTGTAGTGAGCTGATTTGGTCAATGCTTTTTCCACCTGGAAGATGATAAATATTGTGAAATGATCTTGCATATTTACAAGGCTCAAAGTTACTGAACTTTGTTAGTTACAGCTAACTCAGTTATTTGTTAATCTATCTATAGAACAGGAAAAACTCTAATACTGAACAGTTTTGGGAGTACTAGGACAATATCTCCTAGATAAGAATAGTATTTAGCTGTTGAAAATGTTAAATAGTAATTTTAACCATTAGAAACTGCCACATAATTTTGGCAGAGATGGAAAAAATTCTCTTGTTCTTTTCTGTGAATGAAATGCCGGCTTAATGTGATACAAAGATATTTTTAAAAATGTGGTTGGATATATTTACAGAGTCTGTTTTGATCTGATTTCTATGGCTGCATCTTTGAGCTTGTGTCTGCTGGCACTTATACCTCTAGATACATTTACTGTGCGAGTAATTCGGATCCATTTCTTTCATACCTCAAACATGGTGATTACTCTCTTGGCTCAGTCTTCTTAACACACTTTTAAGGCACAGCAGCCATTGCAAGTGCACGCTTACTGCAAAGAAATAGATCTACCTTCTTCTGCGCTGCTTCCTGAGAATAAGCGGCTGGAACTGCATAGGAGGACATGACCAGATTAACTGTAACACTGCTCACTTCTTTGAAGGGGCACTCTATTGATGGGCAAGAAGAAACTGTAGCAATTAGAAGGGAATCGGTGCTGCAGCCATTCTGCTGCTGGTTTTGTGATCCCAGTTACGCCACGCTTGAGGTTAAGCATGGTTTGAGGCATTGTAAGTTGTGGATTGTAATAGAAACTCTGAGAGGCAACAAAGCTTCTTTGGGAATGTCAAGTATTTAGTTAAAAGGAAAAGACACTGTGAATACTAATATTCTGTGCTGGACTCGTTACAGTTATAATTGAGTAAACGTCTTTCCCTTTTGCATTTCCTTTGTCTTTCTATCTCTTTGCATGTTACCCCATTTTGTCTTGCAAACTCTTCCCTTAGTAAACGTTGGTCCCTTTACCCTCTCTCTTCGTTGTCTGTAGAAGTTATCTTCCCTCCAGCTCTTGCTCTGTGAAAAAGCTGACTTGTATCATTCCCCACTTCACTGAATTGCTTGTCTTTTATTATGTGTTACTTAGAGATACCTATTCTCTTTGGATTATACTCTCTCATTTTTCCCCATCTGTTACTCTTTAACTCATTAATTGTGTTATTTAATTCAGTAAAACATTGTAGGATAGAGTTTATGGGCAACATGCTGTACAAATTAAAACTAATTCTAATGAGACAAATTGGAGTGACCAGGTGGTGTTAAGTATGTGACCTTTTGCAGAGTAGTTCAGCCTTGTTTTAGTTGTTATAAAGAAACGTTGGCTTGAAAAATAGTCACTAAACTTTAATGCACAAAACCTCAAGAATTTTTTCTTTTATTTTGGTAAATGCATAAGACTGGAATGTTTTTAACCCAAAAATCCTGTTTGGTAAAAGAATGTAAACAAGCTACCAACATGGATTAACTAATTATCATTTTTCTCAGTTGCACATTCTGTAGTTGGAGTGAAGCTAGTGGGCAAAGTATTTCTTTCTTAGCATTGGTGACAGCTGACACTTTCTTAAAATTAGCATTCATACCTTTCCATTGCTGGCTTTGCAAAATAAAACTAAACAACATAAACCTTCCAATATTGCTATGTTAGGAAGAGATGATGGGAAACAATTGGTTATTTTGCACTCTCAAGCCCCCTATACAGTTGAATCAGCCACTGTTTGTCTTACGGTTTTGTGTCAGCTGCTATGAGGAGACTTGAGTGCAAGTTCTCCTTTCTTATTCCAAGAAGCAATTGAATTGTGGATAAGCTAGAAGGTTCTTGAAGGAATCAGGTTAGTTATTCTGGATTTTTCCTTCATTTTAGCTGAACATTGGTTCCATGTGTTAATGGTTAACTCTGTGAGTTCAGTGTTTTATTATGGGATCAACATACAATAACATACTGGGAAAGATACATGTTTGGCTGTGAAGCACTTGCTCTTGATGACTCGTTCTTTAAATCTTTGCAGTAAGCTTTTTAGACATTAAAGGCAAGTCTAGTTCTTTATTGGATAACGCTGAATGGTGATCTTTCTTTTAGTCCATTTGAGCAGGAGAAATAATGAGAGTTGTGTTCAACCACAATAAATAATTACTAATCAAGCTTTTTTTCAGGCAGTTCTTTGTTTAAAAATAGTATTTTTAAACTTTAGAGTTTGTATGCCAAAAAAGATCTGGAAAATAACTGGTAAATGCTCAGAGGGGTTTTTTTTGTTTTTTGAAAAGGGAAACAACCTAATGCTATCAGTGTTGATTTTTTGGTTTTCATATAGTACATCTTATTTTCATTACCACTGTAACTTTGCAAGTTGTATTAAAGTAGCTATTGTAATGTTTTAGATCTGTAGTTCAAGAGAAGACTCTTATTTGTGAATGTTCCTAGGGTCTGTGTTCCAATTAACTGATTTATGTTCTGTCACTGGCAAATTTTAAAAAAAGAGTCTTAGTGTATTTTATAGCTATGTTAGACAGTTGAAATTTCACTTAGGATGTAACAGCCAGTGTTAAAGCAGGATGCTAAAAGCCAGCATTGTAGCAAAGACTACAGAGGCACTTAGAAAATGTCAGCAATTTGGGGTGGATTTTTTTTCCTTTCCAATCCTTTTATCAGAAAGGCTCTTGCAGTTCACATTTGAAGATCAGGAAAACAATATTAGACTTGCAGAGGGAGTTAATCTGTGTCCAAAGCACTTTAGTTAAATTAAAATAAAAACTAAAAAAATCTATTGACTTGTGCCAACTCTTGTTTGAGTCTGGGTTAGACTAATGTGTGGTCTGCTGTGCTGTGAGGACATGTGAGCCACAACTGCTGGATTTTGTTAGCTCCTGTGTGCCTGATCTATGCAAACTTGAAGTCAAAGTTCTTTAATTTCTCTGTGGCTCTGTTTCCCCATCTCTGAAATGAGAGTACTGTTTCTTTAGGGGCATTCACCACAGGCTGCTGGCTGGGGAAGCTGTTGGTCGAACGTGTCCAGCATCATCGCCTGCTGTGCTTTTCACCTTGTCGTTCCTCTGTGATCTGCTGCTGAGGCCTTTTCAAGGGTGTTTCCATCGGACAGGACCCCTGTATGAAGGAGGCAGGGGGACACTTCCAAAAAGAGACCACACTTTATTGAGGCTATGGCTGGTTGCAGAATCTCCTTGTGGCAGGCTGAACTGGATGAAACTTGTCAATGTTTATCAAAATAACAGGAAGAATAATTTAAAAGAATTTAAAAAGAATAAAAATATTTGGTTAGCTCAATATATGTATCAGAATGCAAATTAACCTCTCTCTGTTGCTGTTGGGCTTGCTGCGTTCTGTACAGAGGAACCTTTGTGAAGGAGGGTGCTGCGGATGTACTACCACGTTTTAGTTTGTCCTTAGGTCAAGCGCTTTTGGTCAGCTCTCTAACCTTGTCTATTAGGGTGAGGGTTTTTGGAAGTGCATGTTTCTCTAAAGCTGGAATTTTTCAGATTTCCTCCTTAGGATCCATCATGCATGTAGGCTTTGGATTCGTCTTCCATTACAGAAACAGATGGCTTGAAACCTCTGTCTAAGAAGTAGGAAATGTATTAGTAATCATCATTTATTTTTCTTCACATTGATCGTTTATTTCTTCTTGAATACCACAATTATTTTTTGCCTGTCTGGTTTTTTTAGAGTTTTGTTTTGTTTTGGCCTCACATTAGTTTATCTGGTTTTCTGCAGTTACTATTAATAACTAATATTTATTTTACGTACTGTCAGTGAGAGCTTCCTATTATGTCTGTTATGCGAAGCAGGGAATGAAAAGCTGAAACTTTATGATAAACTGTGTAGACAAGTTGATTTTTACAGCCTTCTGCACCCTCAGAACAAATTTTGTGAAGGGCATGGGCGGAGCCCGGTCAGTGTTTGCTAGCTTAAGAAAGATGCTTAACAAAAGTTTGGCACAGTGTTAGGAAGCCAAGATGAACACTATTCCTAACCGTCTCAAAAAGGGATGATTATAATTGTGAGAAGGCAGTTATGGAAAATGAAGCATGCATTTGTGAATTTTCTTCCCTGCTGCGTCACTAATGCCATGCAGGCTGTCAGTTCTTCAGACCACTAGAGATAGTTATGAAATCAGTCCACGATCCTGGAGCTTTAGAGAGGCAGTATTGTTAGCTAGAGGAGAGTGCCTAAATGGAAAATAAAATTAATACAATTTACAGGAAGATTGTCATAGAAAATGGATGGATTTCCTACAGTCCCCTGTTTTTGTCTGACTGCAAGTGAGGGCTGAGCACAAAGACAAAGCAGAAAGCAAAAATATAAGTTTTAGACCACAATAATACTGGAAAAAAATACTTGAAAGCCTAATTTATTTTTAAACGTGATTTGAAATAATGTACAGAACAATGCCGGACAAATGCAACTTGAGGTGTTGGTGGGTTTAGTATGGTTTTATTTGATCACACAATTCTACTTTTTTCAAGCCCTTTTTGTTCTGCTTTGCGTGTCTCTTCCTTTCAGGTCTTACTCATTTTTGCCTTCCTAAGCCATTTTGTCATGCTTTTACCACTGGCTGTAGGTGTGCTGTGCCTCACTGTCATACCAAAGTGACTCCCTGTCATGAAATCAGTCTTCAGCATAAGACTTCCTTCTTATAGGTCTGAAATATACTTTCCTTTTGACTCTTCTTCATCCGGGTTGCCTGATCATTTGTCTGGGTTGAAGGTCTGTCTTTAAAGAACTAATATTTTGTTACTGGCAAAGGAAAGGGGAGGTGAAGGAACGGTCAGGGTGTGGATCAGTGTTAAACAAATTGTGGAGGTCACAAATAATTTTAATCTGGCTTGAAAAAGAGACTTGTATTCAGTGGCACGTTTTTGTTTGTGATAGTCTGAATGGACAGTTGTGGCTACTTTGAGAATTTGGTGTAGACTGCATGACTGGTATAAATTGAATTAGTCTCATGACAAGGACATAGTCCCCTTTTTTTTCTATCTGCCTGATGGAAAGCAGAAGAAAGCCCCGCGTGACACATCTTGACCCGCAATGTCAGTGTGGGCTTTTGTGACAGGTTCTGATTTCTGGCCTCTCATTTGATAAAGCCAATTTCGTGGAGACTAGAAAGGAGGCTTGCTGCAACACAAAAGCTACTTAAAGAAAAGACTATCTGATGGTGAGTGCAGATGACTGCCATTCTGTCTTAATAGTCATTAGAAAGCCAGAGTTTCGTTCTGAAAATGGGGCGAAGTCTTGGGCTTGTATAACAGAGGGACACAGTCACACCAAGTAATACATTGTGTAATATCCTGTGCCGTGTTATCACCTTTCTTTCTCCTTTTGTCCAGCCATCTCTGTGCTTTCCATTTCCTCCATTTGCTTATTTCTTACATTTTTCTTTCCCACTCATCTGCCCTTTCATCTTCTTGCACTCTTCCCTTCCCCCCACTTTGTACCCTAAAATCACTCCCTCTTTTCCATGCTGACAGGGCACCAGCAAAGAAATCAATGAGTGCTGCTTTTCCTTACCCTGAAGACATCCCAACTTTCCGATTTTGTGTCTCCCTCCCTCCCATTCCTGATGCCCTCCTTCCTGCCTGGTTCTTGCCTCCATTGGTCAAGGGTTGCGAACTTGGAAAATTCCAGTGGAAACATTCGTAATGCACCAAAGGAGAAAGCAACTGAATACAGGTTGTGTAGCAGAAAACTGTAGTCTGCGGTGCTCACTGCTCTATCTGCACTCACAATGCAGATGTAATGATTTAAATGGAAACATTTTGTAAGTTTTAAGTACTAGAAAGGCTTTTTGAATTGCTGTTGGTTTTTTTCTTTTTTTAAACAAGGTTAAAAATTCTGTCCTTTCCATTGATACACCGTGCAGTGGGGTTTTTTTTCATGCAGTGGATCAAGATCTTTTCACTGTAAATTTACAAAACTCACAAGAGAGCGGTTGTCGTGTTTTTTCTGAATATTAATTTAAAATACAGGGCTGTATTTGGAGGAGGGGTAGCCAAGTATTTTTGCAGTCGGTAAACAAATAGGAGCATGGTGAGAAAATTACATTGCACTACAGGGTTGCAATTTCAAGGCATAAGATTTGGCTGCAGGTACCCTGACAGCAAATCATGGCATTGTGCCAGCGTCATGACCACATTTGAGTGATGTTTTCCAGAAGTTCTGTCATTTGTATCACAAATTCTGGTGGGTTTTGTTGAAGAGTCATTTCAGCTCATGCTATAGACCTCTAGAGGAGGTAAAGAAAATTGAAAACAACATGTGGTGTAACAAATCCAAAAACATGTGCTTTTCCAATCGTGTCTATGTTCCATCATCTCATGTAGATTTGCGAAATGTGTTCTCTTTGTTAATACAATGTATTGTTTTTTCTTTTCCCTTATTCAGAGACCTGAGTGAAAACCTGATAAAAGGAATCCCTAGAAAGGCCTTTCGAGGAATCGTTGATGTGAAGAACTTGTAAGTGACAACTTCATTAATATTTTTGGTGAAAAACATTCTCCCTAGGTTACATCTGGCTGTTACTATTTGTTTGGGTACCGCCTGGTTAACTCTGTGCAACACAAAAGGGAGCTGCGGACGCTGCTGTGTGCAGCAGGTTATTGTCAAGGGCCTCACATGCCACTTTGGTCTGTATGTACACTGTGCAACACACCTGGGGAAGTTTTGAGCAAAGAAAAAAAAAAAGTATACTTAAAGGCTTTCCCCCTCCTTGCAGTATTGTCCTGCAAAATCCAGTGAAATCACAGTCCAGGCCTTGAAGCAAGATATGCGTAGGAAAAGAACTGGTAGAGTTTGGGGGTGAAATTCAAATATTTCACTTAGATTATATTTTCTGTCCCACCACTTGGGTGGGAAGTAAACATGGCAGAATGTGGCACACAGGCACAGTAGTTGAGCACAGATACCAGAAAATTAAAAAATAACATGGGAAATTAACTGTGCATATTTTGAGTTTGTATTGAAAATTAAAATAATTTTTTAAGCCATTAAAGAGAGAAAAGTGGGTTTTGCTGTTTATGCTAATGAAGCTAGTCTGTCCTAGCCATTTTCTATAACATAGTCTGAAATATGTGTAGATAAAGACTTCCAGCTCTATATTTCCAGAACTGCTAGAGGCTATGTACGAGAAATGCATTTTTGTGCATAGTCACACACTAACGCACCATTGGCATCATTAGAGTCAATGCAAGGTGAATTGAAAAAGGAAGTAACAGCCAACAAGTTGGCAGAGAGTCAGGATTCCCTGAGAGAAGGCTTGCAGCCACTCAGAACCATTCCAGAGCCATTAGTATTTGCACTGTGTTATCACACCAGTAGCTGAAATCTGATACCCCACTGTGTTAAATATTGTAAGCATAGCGTGAATAAGGTGGATTTTTTTTGTTGTTTATTTAGTAGAAGTTAAAGGAGATCTAAAAAGAAGCACTTTTCTACAGTCTTGCAACATACCTGTGCTCTGTTTTCATTTCTTGCCCTGATGAACAACCTCTTTTAGCGTCCAGACTAAATTTTGTGTTATAGGAAACATGGAAACTGTTAAGGGCAGTCAACATGAGTCAGAGCACAACTACATCTGCATCCAAGGGAAAGCACAATTCTTGTATTTTTTCTGGTGATCTTGTGTTGCAGTATCACGTCACTGGGCTTTGTGCAAGGGAGACAGTACTGCAAAACACCAAAGCAGAACTTCCCCCAAACTGGAAAATGTAGCCACAGGAGCCACGTTGTGAGATGCCCTCTCTCTGAGCAGTGTGCAAGTTTCCTTTGGAGACTTTGGAATAGACAGAACATGAAATCTTTTACACATTGTATAACATTTACAGCTGTTTCTTCAGGCATTCAGCATACTAAGCTTGTGTTTCTTCAATGGTTTGTTACTTACTTCATGAATATTCAACACTGTCTTTAGATTTTCAGGTGTGAAGGCTTTTTTACCTGAATGTCAGACTGAGAAAACACATCTTGAGGAGCCAGTTAAACTCATCTAAGCCTGTACTCTAATGTTCCTCTTAAGTGGAGGAGCATCAGAGGACCTGTGTGAGCAGGTCTAGTTTTTAAGACACAGGAAAATACTGGAGAATATTGTTTATAATGGGAAGAAGTTTGTGGATTTTAGACAGAAGTGTGTCTTTTTTGTCATGTTAGTATGAGCTTTAATTACATTGTGTAATCTAGAGGAATAATAGATGGTGGTTTGTTTTAGAAAATCTAACTTTCCCAGTTATAATTCACTGTTAGTTGTCTAACTTCATTTAAAATAGCAAAGTTTGCATTCAGACTTGATTTTGCCTCTGGCAAGCTGTCAGAAAAATCACAGGTGTTCTTTGATTTATGCACCCAATCTCAGTGCAGAAGGAACTGGGGTCTCACCTTTACATAAGCTGATATCAAGGGATGGATGGCTGGAGTGCTTACAGGAACTATATAAATGTTGAGATCTAAAGCTGTAACAAAAAATTGTGACTGTCAAGTTAGGCAGTATCTATTATTTTGCTGTGAAAGACACTATCAGAAGTGCTTCCCTATAGCCACTGTTTCTGTTTTTCAGGAATACTGAAGTTATCACAGAATCATAAAATAATTCTGGTTGGAAACAACCTCTGGAGGTCATATAGTCCGACCTCTGCCTCAGCAGGAGCACAAAGCTTAGTAGTCTAATTAACAGATTTGCTGATGTGAGCCACAAGTACTGATTGTTTAGATAAATAGCAAGAAAAGCAGACTTTTCACTCAGATCTATAGTAGTATTTTCTTGATAATAAACGGATGAATTGTGTACCCAGGGTGGTTCATTAGATCAGATGACTGTTGCTTTCAGACACAGACTAGTGGTCCATGAATTGCTGAGAAAAATGTGACAAAATTGTGAGCCAACTTGCTGCTGAAAACACGTTAAAATTTCTGCAGCAATAACTATAAGGGTGCGATGCAAGTTGAACCAAGTTAATATTTAAAGATCTTAAAGCTTTAAGCAGTAAGCTTAAACATGCCAATTCCCATTCTCAGTCTAGATTTGGCAGCCAAATCGCTCCCTTCTGAGGCACAGAAATGACCATGCCAATGAGCGCGAGTGTTCAGGCTCCTAGAGGAAGAGAATGAGTCTTTGCCTTTCAGTGCCATTCAGCTGTTTGAACACCTGCACTGCTAATCGCCTGGTGACTCTCTGGCATATATGCGCTAACGTCATAGCAGCAGGGTTGGCCATTTCTGTGGTTATTACTTTGCAGATTTATTGTACTATCTCAGAGGCCTTCCACCTTATAAAGCACGTTTTTGAGGGATCTTTGAGACTTTCAGACCTAAGAAATAAAGTTATGTATTCTCCCACACTCCCCAGTCCTTTCCAATTTATCTTTAAAATTCAGATAAGAAAAGACTGGCATAGAATTGTCTCTGTTTTCATGACTTGACATTTAACATGGCCTCAAATTCTTCCAGTTTCTACATAAAGTGTCTACATGTCGTGGCAAAAATAATAACTCTGTAGATACTGTAATAGGGATGCAGCACATGCTAGACAATGTAAGAGTCTCCAGATTAATGCTGTCTTTAACAGCAGCTTGGAAAGCTTCCCTCAGGCAAAAATGCAGAGGAGTTGATGCAATAGACTAAGCCAGGGCATGAATTCCTTTTGGATACAAGCTCCAAAATACGCAGCCTAAGGGCTTAATATAAATTACAGCGGGTGCCATTTGGAAACCCTGTGAGAACTACCCTATCTCAGCACGGCCATAGGAGTAAGCAACACAAAGTGACAGCCTGTGTCCAGTTGGAGCATGCTGGGGTAAAAAAAAAAATAAATCCTGAATTTAAGGGAAGAGGTGCTGGTGCATGTGCTAAGCGATGAGTGTCTTTGGTGGTGTCCCTCAAGCACCAGGACTGCGGAACCGGCTTGGTACTGGTATGATTTTGGTGATTTAAAAACCCAAATGTTAAGATGATAGGAAAAGGAAAAAAAAGTGTTATAGAAAGCAGTGTTTCAGGATATTTTTCACCATGCCTTTCTATTCAAATGGTAAAAGCTTTCTATCTTTTGTTACTCTCTTAGCAGAGCAGTGAGCCCAGGAAAATGGGCTCGCGTAAGGGTTGTGTTCAAGAAGAGCTTTTTAATGTCAGGGAGGCGAACGTTTTTGCACAAGCCAAAGCCAAAGCAGAGGCCAGCAAGATGAGGTTTTAAAACTCTGAAGTGGGGGAAATTTTCTTGTGTGAATTGTTTTCATATGAAGTCTTTTCGGCTCTTTGACTATAAAATCAAAGGAAGACTCTGCACACAAAGAATACATTAGTAAGCCTATTTCTAATTTAAACATAGAAATAATTATACAGCTTTTAGGAAGTTTCATGAACACATAATGTCCAGTACCAATAGTGAACGTATATGGGAATTTGGCGTAAAGTGACACTTTGAACACTTTGTAGAACAGATGCATAAATGCTATTCAGTGGTCCTAAAAGAGTTGAACAAGAAAGGGCAAGAGAGGGCCAGCTTGCAGTGCACACCTGTATTCAATTTCTGTTACTTATTACTTAAAGAACAGGAAATGTTTCTTGCAGGAATCTAGCCCCAAGTAAGCACATTTATTTCAAGAATTAAAGTATATGGATTTGGGTCTTGTTGAGTTTTGAGCTAACTCAGCACTGTCAGCCATGGCCTTCCATCATAAAAATATATGGAGCTGCTTCTTGGATTTCTGCATGTTTACCCTGTTTGTGTCACATCTTGGCATTCAGTTGAGTGTTTCTCTGGTGAGGCATTCCAGCAGTTTCTGTTGAACTAGCCTGCCCAGCCCACTTTATTGAGGGCAGCCAGATTCCCAGAATAGGAAATTGCAGAGGTTGACTCAAATAAAGATCCTGTAACAGCAGCAACTGCTCTTTTAAGGTGTTGCTTATGGTTATTGGCAGTATGCTCCCAGCTCTTCCTCTCGCTATGCCCTCTTCAGGCCTGTGAAGCTGAACATAGCCAATCGAGCTGTGTGGGGGTCACAAAGGAATGTGATTCTTGGAGGCACGATGATACCGGGGCTGCTTGCATTGCAGGGATCATTCCCCCATAAGAGATGCACGGGGCAGATTTCAAAGAATTGCTCTTCGTGGCAAGTTACTGCCCCGTGTCTGTTTGCCATCTCTTGACAGAAGTTTGTTCCTTTGTTTTGCAGCGTTTCAGTGAGGAAAATCAATAGTCTGAGACTTACTAGCAAGCAGAGATCTGTCTGAGAGTAAAATGGCAAGACTCTGGTTGTGTGTTTCCTTAAGCCTTTGCTTCTTTGTCACCCGTTCCTACCTTGCACCTTTCAGACTGAAGGAAAAGCTACTTCTGTAAGCAGTGAGAGTGCAAATGTACATCTTGCGTATCTACAGGGTGCACAGACTTGGTGTCAGTGTCTCTGTCAATGCAGCTTCCATGACCCACATCAAGGAGCAAGCGCTGGTGGCAGGTCTGGGTGGTAGGAACTGGCTGATGTCCATACTATCTATAGGGTTCAAGGTCTGCTGTGCATGGTCCTCTCTCTCGCATCAACATCTCCTAGCTAAGGAAACAAAATGATGCACTGAAAGGAAAACCTGAATACGTATGCGGTGCAGATACGTGGGGAGAATGACAGAGCAGCAGAGCAGAGGGGGAGCCAACCTGACAGTGTAGACGCGCCGTTTGAACACCACACAGAGCTAGAGGCACATGAACTTACACAGTTACTGCTTTTTATGTGAGCAGTTGCTGCCATTTCTTGTTCTTGATTCACTGGAACTCAGTTCTATGCATATTCAGCTTCTGTCTTTATGCTTTTGTAGGCTTTGACTAGAAGATAGAATTCTGTAGCATTGGGGTTCAGAAAAACACAAGCTAACAGGTTCATCTGTGATGATAATACAGGCTCATTGCGTTTCTGTCTAAATATTTCTCAGCCGCACATAAGATAATAGCTTGTATTACTAGACCTGCGAGCTGCTTTACTTGCGTTCTGAGGCCACTTAGGCAACTGTGGATAATATCCTTCTTTATAGCCCTAAAGGTTCCTTTGGAGGAAGAAATTAAGCATTTAGATTTTTTAAAAATGCAGAAATACATCAGCACATATGTAACACTCAACACTTCTGTAAGTCAGTACACATTTATTTTCCTAGTGGTTACATTACCTATGCATTGTAAAATATCAGAGCTGTGCGAGTACCGTAAAATATTTTTGTGACTGTTCGGTTTACTTTCTTATTTGTTAAATGGCTTTTCCTGGAAGACACTCTTACTTTTTCTGCATGCCTCTACTATTAGCATCGATCCATGTGACTTTTACAAAAATTAAACATCTAGATTGCACATTCAGGTTTTGGAAAAAGCTGAACTTGCTTTTTAGGTTGAGAGGTGTTTTGCATTCATCTACACAAAAAAATGTTCCTATGTTGGTTTTTTTTTTATCCATCACAACCAGTACTGCAGAGCGTATTTGTAATTTTTGCCATTCAACCATAGAATAGAAATAATTAAACATACCTGTCAAGTTAAAATAATGAGTAAACCCAAGGAAATAATGATTGATTTGTGTGTAGCCATTTCACTAGCAGAAAGCAACCAAGTGATTGTGAATGATTTGCTGTACATAAATATGCAGTATATCTTAACAAAATGTTGCACTAGAAAGCTTAACTCCTTTAGTCTGGGTTCTCCAGGGAAGCTATAATCCAGAGCCCTCTGAAATTCCTGGTCCTAGTCTCTTGACATTTGTGTGTAGTATTCAGTGTTACCATTGTGGTTTGCAGTAAAATAAAACAAAAGGAGGAAGATAAACAGTTGGCCAGATTTTCCACTTGCTTAGTGTAAGATCTGGAATAAGTCTACTGAAGTCAGTGGTTGGCCTCAAACAAAAGCAATGAAATGGCTAGAGGAGAATTGGTTATCACATGTTGGCTTGTGTATTTGCTTATGTATCTTTCAATAGGCTGAACAATGTGTGTCTGTATTTGATGATGTGCATGAAAGGCACAGATATTTTAAATAAGAATACATGAAAATTTAAAGAAAGCATAAATTTCTATTATGGAACAGATTTCAGGTTGCTTTGATCTCAGCTGGTATTTTTGAGTGTTTTCAGCACTGGCAAGACAGGTCGGAGGTATTGAAACAGTCAGGTGTTTGAAAATACTCCTTAGAGGCAAGCCTTTTGCGCTCTTTAGGGGGTGAAAAGATTGTATTACTTCAACCTTAAGAATTTGTAAATAATTTTCCTTCTCCTTCTTACCTGTAAATTCACGCTGCACTCAATGTATTCCAACAGTGTATTTCTTTCAGTCTCCTGTAATTGGTATTCATTGTGATAGTGACCATAATGAATTCAAGAGAGATCTCTGTAGCCATCACATTTGCTTTCCTAGAAATTCCGTTGTAATGCAGCATTATTATGACATTAAAATAACACGTTACCAACTTACCACCTTCTATAGAGAAACATCACCTGCAGCATAAGTTAATTTTATGAATATATTAATTTGAGATTTTGCCATCTGTTCTACCCCTTATAATAAATGCAAAAAGCATATATTTCACAATTAAGTCATTAAAAAGATATGATTGATTGAAATACACGTGCCTTCAATGCAGAATGCATTTAAGGTGAGATACACAAAACCAGCCAAGTAGAGAGTCTGAGTCTTGGCAGCGGACATTTTGTGATACAGTAGTGTTTGTTTCTTTACATTTTCAGCTGGCCTCATGCAAAGGGCCAGCACGCCAAGTGACACAGAAGGTGGTGGCTTCATTTGCCTCTTGAGAGCTGGGGCCCACCTTTGCAGGGACTGACTGGCTGTGTATCGCAGTTTTGCTTGGGGAACTGCTGCTGGCTGTACTGCCTGAGGACAGCGTGGCATATCTTATCCCTTTGCTTTTCTGTCTTCGAGTTTATTCAGCTCTGAGTCACTAACCTTTAAAATCTACCTGCCCTGATCTTTCTAAATAACTTGTCTTGTCTATCTTATAGTAAAAATCAGAGTAAAAAGCAAAAAAACCTAAATGCTGTGCAACCTGACATCTGGCAGGCAGGAAGGCGT
This sequence comes from Cariama cristata, assembly GCF_000690535.1. NCBI lineage: Eukaryota > Metazoa > Chordata > Aves > Cariamiformes > Cariamidae > Cariama > Cariama cristata. Next base: position 104,907 of record NW_009631458.1, on the reverse strand, counting down.
AAGGAGGAACTGCATTTCCATTAGCCCCTGGCTGAAGGTGCCTTACTGCTCGCTCTGTTTCCATCGGGAACATCATAGCTGCTGCAGCCATAACCAAGAGTAAACCTGTTGGGAATGTAGAGATTAAAACTTTAAATTTAATTTAGAAATTACATCCTTTTAACCACGGTTTCTTCTCTGCCTACAGTGAATAGACATAGCCTTTTTTTCTTTTTCTTTGTGCTGCAGTGGGAAGGGTGGGCAACGTGTACACCATCTGTACTTCCTACAGTCCGTAGAAGTACAGCACCTTGGGCACAAGGGTGTATGCCCTCTCTGTAGGGAAGGCTGCCTTTATATCCCTTTCCTCACAGAAGAGCCTTGTGCAGGATGGCTTGAGGGTGAGCAATGTGTCTTGAATAAGGAGTTAATTTTTCTAGAATATGGTACACATAGGCAGTGCCTTCTGAATAGCTGTGATCTCTACCAGTTTATTGTGCTTTTCAAGTGTCATTACAATCCTGAAACTTTTGCATAGATCTCTTTTAACATCATAAGGAGTAGTCATTATTAAAAATCACCTTCTTGGGAAGAAAGTTTTGTGGGATTTTTGCGTTGTCCACTGATGCTAAAAGATGCTGGTTTTTTTAGCAGTAGTCTTGCTAGCTAGTGAGTTAATTTCAGTCTTGATAGCACATTTTTGCAAATGCTCGTCAGTAGTGTTATGTCAACTCTTTAATATGGTGACCTGCAGGGTTTGGTCCCAACCTGCAGGATGTTCCTATATTTTATGAGAAGAGCTGCTAAAGGGAATGCTGCTTCCTTGCTTTATTCCTGAACAACCTGGGATAGTCCCAAATGCATCAGGGAGCAATGGCAGAAACATGTGCAGACTAATAACCTGCAAATTCTGCAACACACACGATAAATACTGGAAAACTCCAGAACTGTTTCATGAAGTATTTAAACGTATGTCATATTTGGTAATTTGATTAGAGTAAACTTGCAATTTTTTAAACATATTTTGGTTTATGTAATCCCCTCTCCCATGTCCCTTGCTAATAAATAAAACACCAGGTGGAGTAACCAGCACAGAATGATCTTAAGTCTGTTGAATGTGCTAAACTACCACTTGTACTTCACTTGAGATTGATTTCACAGATTGAAAATGCACTGCTGATTTTTTATTTTTTATATTTTTTAAATGAAAACATCTGCATTAAGTAGAGTGGATATCTGCTCTCTTCTCCTGTCCAGTCGCATTTCAGGAAGTATTTGTTTCATGGATGCCCATAGCTGTGGGCTCAACTAGCCACAAGGGATCTGTCACCGACAACTCATTAAAAGCTGAACCATCACTCCTGAGAAACAGATTTCCTTACTGTAAAGGTTGCTTTCCCCTGAGTAAAATGTCAGATAAATATAAGCTGAAATATCTCTTAAGTTTGCTGTACCTATAAAATAGAAGTACATAAGCCAGCAGTATTTAGTAGTGGAGGATGTATGTTTGTTGGCATTTAATATTTTTTAAATTTTCATTTTTCTGATGCGAATCAGAGCTGACTAGCTCCGTAATGAGTTTATACATAATTTTGATTTACCTGATTTCTGTATTCAGTATGTCCACTACAACGGATACTGTTTTCAATATCAATTTTTGGGCAAACCATAGATTTTTAAATATCTCTTGTAGGCATAAGACAAGCATAAATACCAATTGTTTTTTCCTCTTCTGGAAACGTATTTCAAGCATCATTTAAAGGCTGCACTTCCCTTGTTCATATGGTAAAATCCTAATGCTGATGACAAGAAAGATGAAGTGAACAACATAGGCCTAAGCTGTCCATTCCATCTACTTCAAATTCTGTTCTAATCTTCACTATGCTTTGTATTTTACATAATATATTACCTTCTCCTGCCTAAGAGAGCTACCTCTATAGGCATTAGTAATGCAGCTCTGTGATCACGTTGGTCATCAGCGTGGGTTTTGACAAGTGCCATGGATGTGCTGTGTCCTGTCAGGAAAATGGCACATCTGACAGAGCGATGTGAACCGTTTGCACAGGAGACTGAAAAAGTTCAGTATGTGGGCGTGAGAACCCCAGGCTGGATGGTCACTTTAAAAATTTGTAGTAAATTTTCTGTTTGATTAGGTGAAAAGTAGTTTAAAAATCAGTTTTGGGAACCTAGAGATTTAAGTTGTATATAACTCACTTGCCTAAATGTGACATTGGTGTAAATTTTTAAACGAGGCCACAAGCTCCATGTCCAGAGCTTGGCAAAGGAAAACATCACCCTTAAGTTTGAGTGGAATCTGTTATCTGGGGTGTGAAATCTGCTACAAAAAGTCGGGGTGACTATTAATATTTCCAGAGATTACTTATCTGCTTACTTATTTTGCTGAACTCTGCTCAGTGCTTTCTGGGCTCATTATTCTTTTATCCTAATAAAGCATAGATAAATTTTGATGCAGCACCCATGTTGCAGCACTGCTTTTGTACGGAGTGTAATGAATAGCAGATTTGGCCCTTTTCTGTTTTAATAGCCTTACAAAAGTCTCTTTGACAGAAACAAACTCCAGAAAATACCATGATTTAAAAACAGGCTATGTGGTATTCTTACTGTCCTTTTGATATAAAATGTGATTACAATGGGATGTGACATCAGTTGAAAAAGTATGAAAATCAAATTTTCCTTATTTTGGGCTTTTTTAGGCTAACCTATGCCTACAGTTTATCTTTGTATAATTTATGCTGTCTTTGTGCCATACCTTAATTTTGGATACATTTGTTGAAAATTTCCTGTAGCATTCATCTATGATTGTCAGAAGGAGCTTTTAGTCTGAAAAAAGATAGTACTGGTTTTAATTATAATTCTAAATAGCTTCATAACCACTGTGAACTCTGAATTTACATCATTTTTATGATAGCCACACCATTCCAGGTTTATTGATTTTGTCATTTGCTTCATTATATTTAATGCAAACCTTTTGTATGGAATTACTCTGGTGCTGTCCTGGGCACGGAGGGGTCAGCATATGCAGTGTCTAGCCAAAACAGCATAGCAATATCATTTTAGTGCAGACTCCATGAATAAAGGGGGGTTGTAAATACTGTCCACCATCAGAACAAAGTTTGCCTTCTGCTCTTGACCTTTCCAGCTGGACAAAGTTAAAACCATAACTTGAGTCGGGTTTGGTTTGTTGTGTTTTTTTTTCCTCCCCTCGGTGTTTGAGCTCAGCTTTTCAGTCAGTGCAACACATGCGTTTTAGCTAGAGAGAAAAGGGGTCTTTTGGCATGAGAGCAGGAGTTGGGCGGTGCCTGCTTGTTCTGTGGCAGTGCCACACTTTGCCGTGGGACTTGTCTGGCAGGACCAGTTCTGTGCAAAACGGAGATCTTGCCTACAGCGAAGGGATCTCCAGGGAGTGCTGACCTGCTGCTCACAATCAGTTTTGAAGAGCCAACGTCCGTTTTGGCTTTCAAGGCTGTGAGTGTCTCGAGTCTCCAGTTGTTTTACCATTTCACTGGGATTAAGTTTTGATATTTCATTTTGTAAATAGGCAACAATGTTCCTGGATTTGTTGTACCTTTTAGGGTGAATAAAATTTCCTCAGTTCTTAATACTGCATTACTTTTTCTGGATAACACAATTATTATTTTAATGTAACTTTGTTGAAAAGAAGTGATGAAAACACTGGTGCAAAACAGGTAAATAAATGGATTCTTGTTTTCTCCAGAAGGCAATGATTTAGGCTCAAAAATTAATTTCAGTAATTGACTGGGGGACTAGATTTCCTGCACCACTCTTCCTTGACCACAAAATAAGATGGATGTTCCCCCCTTCTTGACCCCACCTCAGCAAGGCTTGGCTATTGTCAGTCCTCAACTCAGCTGCAGCTTTCTGTGTGAGAGCAGAATTGGATATTTAAAACGACGACGACCACGACAAAGCCTGTATAGTTTCTTGCCACATTTAGAGCACAGAAGGGAATGATTATGTTTCGCATTCAGTGATTCAGTCTGTTACATGGCTTCACTATCTTGCAGTTGGGTGGCTCCATGAGACAAAGTGGCCGTAGGAAAGCGAAGCCACCTGCAATTCAATTCAATCCAAAATTGTTATGCCTTGAAAGGAAAACATTTTTGGAGGAAAAAAGAATTAAATTGTAATAGTGTAATTGTATTTTACAGTCTTTTCATCATAAATTGGTTTTATATGAACGTATGCTCACTGTGTTTATACAGCAAGGGATGTTATACAGTCCTTTTAAACAGCTAAATTGATGCATCATTTGAAAATTTCCTCAAAAGAAGCCCAGATCATGTAAATTATATATGGATATTAAGAAGATCCTGTGGAAGATCCTCATTTTATTTTAAAAAAGTGTATTTGTGCTTGGATCTGCGATGTTTTCTTCCAATGTAGAGTAAGGATCTAACTCAAAGTGAAGCACAGAGGGAATCCTCAGGCACTGAAATATCTGTTATGAGATTAATAGAAATAGTGTAAAGTTGATTATCTAGGTGCAAATCTGAGAATGGCTTTAGTAAAATAGCTTTGAGATAGGCAAGAATAAAAACCCCTTTTGTTTAAGACCAGATGACATAGGGTGAATGCGAGATAGCAGCATTGGAAAGGGCTGTTAGATGATGGTCTCGTTTGTACAACTGGTTTCTGCTACTGAATGTAATTTTCCTCTACTGTTTTTCCTACCAAAAGCCTGTGGGATCTAATTTTGCTTTTGTTTACCCTTTGGTAGTCCCATAAATGTCAAAGAAACAAATGAGAGAGTTCGATCTTCATGTGGAAGTAAACTCTGCTCCAGTCTTTTGTGTGTTTTTTTTTTTTTTTAAAGCTCTTTTTGGAGTTACTTTTCCAAATCATTGAACAGTAGTACAGTAACGCTATGATAATATGCATACACAGCTTGTCCAAGGTGCGATTTTCACACTTAGAATTCTTCTTCCTTTCTCTTGTTTTACTTGAGAAAGTGATGATTTCTTAATTGTTCTTTTGAAGGAACATGGGACTTTCAAGAGTTATCAAGATTACTTCCCTATATAATTCTCCTTCAATATTCTGTCAATCAGAAGTTGCTTATAAGGCAGTCATGATATGTTAATACTGGAATATAGAATAATGCTTTTCCACAAAAAAAAAAAAAAAACCAAACAAAAAAAACCCAACCAAACAAAAAAACCCAAAACAAAACAAAAAAACCCCCCACAAACAAAAAAAATACAACCCCAAAACCCACCAAACCCTAGAATTTCTCATTTAAACTTCTATAGCCCATTAGCTTCTCTAACTGTGACGTGGTGCACAAGATTTCTTAAGGCAGATGGTCTGCGTTAAGATCCCTGTAAGCAGTTCTTGCTGCATTTCCAGGTGCACAACATATGAGTCACCACATCCAGTCTACTTCTCAGTGCAGTGAAACGTTATTCTTTTTCTTACATGTTAAAAACTGCTTGTCATGACGTGTAGTGGGAAATGGATCTTTCTGGTGTGAAAATTAGGCTTTAGAAATGAGATTCACTTTTTTCTTTTTTTTTTTTTTTTTTTCCTCTTCCATCTGCTTTGTTTTGTGAGCCCTCAGTAGCCCTCTATGTGAGTTTCACCCTTGAACCTACTTTATTTGGTATTTAATTTATATGCTTAAGCTCAGGTCATATGCAGCATCAGCTATTGATTAGGTCCTGCTTTTAAAACCAGTCTTATAAGGAAGATGACTGCTGCAAGGAGGTCAAGTGGTTTGCCTGGGATGATTCACTGAATAAGGGGACTCGCAGTTATCTGAACTGTTTTGGTGGGGGTTTCGGTGGTGGTGGTGGGGTTTTGTTTGGTTTTTAGCTCTCTGCCTTGAGCTCACATTGCTTTCCAAAGAAGTGGTGCTTTCACTTCTTGTGGAGCAGCTGGAAAGCATAATTAAGGGTTAACGTTGAGGCATGAGGGGATAAGCAGCAAGCTCTTGCCAATAGGTTAGGCAAGCAGCAGTCTCGGGAGAATGTCTGAGAAGGATGGGAGAAATGTACTGTGAAGCCAATTGTGCAGGTATCCTCTTTACCTACTTACAAAAGATTTGCTTTGATTGCAAGAAAGAAAACTTTGGGGCAGGGCTTTTCTCTGGCCTTTTTATTTAAGTGCTGTCACATTTCAGTATGAATTAGATGTTTGAGATTTTGTTTAAGGGGTCAGGTAAGGTAACTGGTATGCTCTTTTGATCCAAACTTGCTGCCTGATCCTGCTAGGGAGTAAAAGTTTTCTTGCACAAGGCTGCCTTTTTGTTATGATGGTCCTGGCAGAGGAAGCAGCTGTCTCTACTATGAATATATTTATGGACTACTATAATGAAAAAATACTCATAAAAAATACCACCTAGCAAGAAAATTTCCAAGTCATATGGACTAAGTTAACTTTTAAGATTCTTTGTTAATGGCTTCAATTTTGTAAGGCTGGTAGAATCATCATTCAGTGGCTAGTAAGTAAATGTGAATGAACAGTTTAGACACGTAACCATTTATATTTAAGAAATCATGATGTCTAAGATGACCGGAAGGTTGGTGTTATTAATTTAAAAATGAAATATTTTTCTTTAAAAACCAACCAACCAAAACAAAAAACCCAACAAAAAAACACCTTAGCAGTTTGCACAGAAAAATATTGAAGTGTCTAACTTCTAGGAAATTCTGTATATAAACCTACCTCTGCAATATTTCCTGTTGATGTTAGATGTAAGGTGTAAAAATCAGTTAATAATACTAACCATGTTTCTAATAAGCCGTCTTCTATCTTTTTTTTTCTTTTTAAATTAGTGATGCAGTTATTTCATGATGCTGTTTTTTCCAGGTGTAAATGGAATAATTCTTTCACGTTTCTGTTCATTAGAAGTCCTGCATTTATAGATAAATACAGACTTTTAAGTTACCTTACTGAAGTCTCCTGCAAGGTGGAATTAAAGCCCTTTGAAGGGGACCTATTGTCCTAGTTTTGCAATGTATATTGTCTTGATTATGGTTGTCCCTTGGTTTTAGGATTTCCAAACTATGAACTTTCAGACCCAGAAGTCAAATTATTCCTCGTCCAGCAGTTAATCTCTCCAAATGAATAGTGATCCAGAAGGAAGAAAGACTTCAGCACCTGTTAGGCTGCTTTTAAATTCTACCCAAGAACTAAGCTTATGTGAGGAGATCAGCTAACAATAAGGTTTTTGATGATATTTTTACTTTCAAGTACTGCAATTCAGTAAAACATTAGTGCTGTTATATATATTTTGCCTTTATCTTTATAAATGTACTTTGTGACAATAGTAACATTATTAATAACTATCTATTGCAGTGAGTGGTGTTCAGCACTTTTGATATAAACTCTACCTGTTCTATGTTTTAGGTTGATACTTTACAGGTCTTGAGGCCAGGGAAGCCTAAATTTTTAATTTAGAAATGATGTAGGTTAGTGGAACTGGAAGTGGTGTGTTCAGTCCCTGAAATTTTGTAAACCCTTATTATGCTGCTGACAGCTCTGCATCTGTGGGGCGGATGAATAAATATATTAAAGGGTGAGGGACTCAAATACTACAGCAATCGCATAAATGCCAAAAATAGATGCATGTCATTTGCTTTTATGAATTAAAAGAAATAGACCTATGGTTTCATGTAGGTGGAAAGAAACAGTCCGTGGTGAATACACGGAAGAGTGGTCACATACGCTCCGTGCCCTGTTCTTGCAGGATATGTAATAGTGCCACATTGATTTGGTAAAACATTGTTCAGAAAGTTAAAGATCTGCTAACAAAAACTGAATGTAGTGATCCAAACATATTGGATGCTTATGGTTCTTATGGGTGTTCAAATAGGAACATTTGTTCCAAAATGCTTGTAAACATAAATCTGCAGGATGGATTGCTGTCCTTACCCTGGGTGATAAACATTTCACAGATGACATGAATTTGGCTGTCTTCAAAACAATAAAACAAAATGGCTTTGTTGTCAAGTGTGATCCAGTTTGCTGTGTATTCCTTAGCGCTTTTCAAAGTATTTAAAAATCTATGTAGTTTCTGGGTCCCCAGATAAGAGCAACATTATTTCTGGTTCCTATTTAATGTATCAGGTCATTTATTCACTTTTCTTTCCTACAGTTTTTTCTGGGTTTTCTTTTGATTATTTTTCTTTAAAGTTCTTTTTTTCTGTCTAGAAAGTAGTTATTCTTTCCTAACCCTTCTTGTTCTCTAGGTGCCCTGTTAAGTGTTTTGGGCTTTCATGTGTTATGTGCAGGTGTTTCATTGACAGCGTAGGTGAGTTTTGCAAGTGCTGCAGACCTGGTGCAGACTCTGGCAAAGCGGTGGATAGCAGAGGAGAACAGAAGTCACAGAGGCATATTTTGTGTGACATCTTCTTTAGGAAATATGTCGTGAGATGATTAAGTTGAATATGGACAACTACTGGAGGAAGAATGCGTCTTCAAATTCATGTTTAACTGCGCAACAGACATTTCATGTCTGTGAGTGGACTTCAACAATGCTAATAATGAGAAGTCACTTTTAGGCTGGCCTGCACAGGACTCTTGCATGAGGCTCTGAATGCACACAGAAATGAGGTTTCGTCCCCCAGGGACCTCATCATATAGCAGACAGGAGAAAACAACACTCACATACCTGAAATGAAAGGTTGTAAGTTTGGAGAAGGCTGTTTGGTGAAAGCTTGGCAGTTAAAGCTAAGTGCTTACAAGTGTGTGGCCCAGAGCAGCCTACAGTCGAAGGTCTTCCATTCTATAATTGCTTACAGCTTACCCTTTTCCCGGCAGAAATGATTTCGTAATGTTTTGGGGTCTCTGTGACAAAGATGCTTTCACATCAGTGGTCTCCTAGCTTCCATGTAAGGTGGTGACCCAGCACCCTCCCAGTCCTGAAGGCACTCTCAGTCACTGCTTTTTCACGGAAGGATGTCCCATGATTTGAAAATGCTGGTTTCTTTTTTATACTCTGAGTGTTTGCTGAGGATACCCCACAGTATCAGTAGCAGTATCAGTAACAAAATGGCAGATTTTAGTGCTTATTTGAACCCTTTACCAGTCTTCTCAGAGTATCAGGAGTGTTATTTGCTTACTCATATGTAAGTACTTATATATGGATAAGCTAATATGCTTATGTAAGTACATAAGTTACATATATAAGCACACAGAGTGCCCAGGGAAGTGCAGAGTACTATTTTTATGAAGATAGTACACATATAAATAAATATATAAAAGTGCACAGTGAGAACCCACCCTTTTATCAATGTTTTTGTAGTGTAAGTGGGTAACGCAGAAATCCAAAGCACATCTTACGTTAACTTCTTTGAAATCATGTAGGGCAAGCAAATTTGGGGCAATGAAGTCAGAACATAAGAAGTGATGCCAGTGGGAATTTGGATGTGGAACTTGTGTTCGTTACCTTGAGTAGTGGTAATGAAGTTTGATGTAAACGCCTTAAAAGCTCAGAAGCCTCAGGCTGAATTCTACTGTCTGTCTCCCACTCTTAGCACCAACTCATCTAAACTTGCCCATATGTTTATCTAGTGTTGATACGAGTCAGCCACAGATCTGACTTGCAAAATGAGATGTGATGCTAAGAAATGACAAATATAAAGACTCTTAAAAACAGAGGATCAGGATGTTGCATGTGCAGTGAAGCAACCACTGGAAAACAAATGTCAAATGTTTTTACAGTATCCATTCCTGGCCTTGTTTTATACCAGTAAGGGAGCAACAGCCTTATGTGATGTACTTGGGTCTGCTGCTCTTTTTCAGTAAGCCTGAGAAGTCACACACTTGCAAAGCAGAGAAACATGTAATCAGAGTGAGGAGTCAGAATTTGGAGCTGCATGTGGACCTCAGCCATTTAGGAGCATTTGCATGTTAAAACCAAAATCTCTGACTTTGATAATGCCCAGACAGGTAGGCAATGAACAAGATAAAGCTGTAGCTAAGCTAAATGGCTCCTTGTGTTAAAGTAATTGAAAACACTTCTTTTTCATTGGTTATTTTTCAGTGGCCAATTTTACAGCAAAAATTACTAGAATAATTTAAATTTCATGTCTCAAAGGCGAGTTGCTATTGCCTGGTCAGTATAAGAGAAGTGCCTCCCCCCTCCCGCCCTCTTCATCATGTGGAGTGCCACTTACTCATCCTAAAATCGGAGCCCACAGTTGTATTAGAGATGAGATGGCCTGCTCTTTGGAACCCAGTAGAAAAGCTTCTGAGCCTGTGCTAAGCAGAATCAGTACTGGAAACCTGTATCAGAGTGATTTAAAACTAATGCAACATCTCGAAATATGTAGTGTTCTTTAACTATGGTCCAGTGACTGGGTTTTAGTTATTATTTTAGCACTTCTTGGATGTTGAGGAACTGAATACAACCACGTTAAAAACCAGTAATCCCCCAAACCAAAATGGGGCACTGAGATATTCAAAACTGCTCTTCCCTCTCCAGCTTTAACTGGCCATTTTTGGTTTATTTAAAACAGTGTGATAAACCAGGGTCTGATTGAAAAATTTATTGATGTGTTACACTAAAATACTACAGTTCACAAGTGCAAGGTATGTTTTGTTTGGGTATTCATCCACTAGGTATTAATATTGATTTTCTAATTTAAAACAAAAGTCACCAAAAGACAAGAATCTTTAGTGGTTTGCCCAAATTTACCAGCCATGTAACAAAGTTGACACTCTGCTGTGACTTTACTCACAACATTTACTGTTTGGGTATTATTTCCTCCTCATTTTTATCTTAAGAGCTAGAAAACGCATCTCAAGTCATTGTATGACTGCAGGTGATAGAATTAATCTAATGGAATATGGGATTTCAAAAGGGATAGATGTCTGGAGATTGAATGTCAAGATTTCTTTTTGCTCTGTCATCTTCCTAACTGTAAAATAGGTGCTTCTGGTGTCTGGCCTTTGGGCGCGTTTACCTTCACTTAATTGCCAAAGTCTATTGCATTTGCTCTCTGCCACAGCCTCTATCTTGTCATGTAATTTTCATGTTTGCTGAAAAAATCTAAGACTCTTAAAGGCATGAGAGCCCTAGTTTTCCCCTCAAAGCTGAATTTAGTAAATTGTTAATAATAAAAATGTGTAAACAATATAACACCAGATTTAATACAAGTTTTGCTAAGCAACCCTGTTGAATAACCACCTTGCTTTGCTACGTCTTTCCCTTAATCCTGGCAGTACACGTGGGCATCTTTAGCCTCTGCTCCCGATAAGCTCCTGCTGGCAGCCCCAAGGAAGGCCTTGGGTGGTTTCCTTGGGGCAGCAGTAACGTCAGCTGTGTCCAGAAGGACTTCTCCTGTCCTGTGGTTAAGAACCAGTGGAGCAATAACCCTGCCTTGTTGTGTCACTCTATGGAGTTTCTTGCCCTCCTCTGGCATACTGAAGCCACATTTGAGAAATAGTGGTAGCTCCAAAAAATTTTGTCTTTGACAACTGACAGCTGATAGAAATTTTAGTATTAAGGGATGAAGCATTCTGTATCATTCTTTTTTTGTTTTGCTCCTGTAATGAATTTGTTACTACATGGAACATATGCACAGAATCATTTTCAAGATAAAAAACCCAAACCCCAGTTGCATGCTGCTATATTGATCTGCCGTAACAGCTAGCCTGTGGAGGCTCATTTGTTTTTCCTTCAAAATAATCACGACTTATGTGCTATTAGTTCCATGTAAGTAATACCATGATGGTACATGAGCCTACGTAAACATTGACCTTGCTTATAGTACGCATCTTGACGCGTGCTTTGGGCAGCAGGGCCATCGTGGGCTGCCCAGGGTGCAAATTCCGTGGTGCTACCATCCTCGAGGACGGATGTGGGCACAGGGAGCCTGGTCCCTGCAGGTAAACGGTCCCTATGTCTTCTCCCTTAGAGCACCACACAGGCATGCTGAAGGGGAGGAAGGGGCTCAAGGTTTGATGGAAGTGATGGCCACAAAGATGTAAACGGAGGTAACTTCCAGCCATTATTGCAGGTCAGGGGTGGAAAGTAGCAGTTACAGTGATCCTGTTCCAGCTGCAGCAGCAGGGTGGATGCTGGCCTTCTACACCTCCTCTGCCCCTTGCTCTTTGTACATTACAAATTTCTACTAAATATTTACACTAAATATCTGCTTTTTTTTCTATATAAGTGCCTTAGTTCCAGATTTTCCAGTTTCATAGTAACATCCCTAATATTATGATCTCCTATTAATATTCCTAATATGATTCCCTGGTATGATTTCCTATTAATAAGGTGAATGATTAGTAACATTTTGGAATTAGAACTTTTCTTTACATGTGGTATTTGATACTTGTCAACTGAAAATAACAACAAAAAAAATTTGAAGATGTAAGTAAGTGCAAACCTGCAGAAAATGTAAAACCCACTATAGTAAATAACTTCATATTCTCTAACACCCATTTTATCTTCCTCATTTCTTCCCCTTTTCCCCTTTGGGGCTATGGCAGAGGAGAACAACAGATGGTTATCAGTCAAGAGTAACTAGGGAAACTGCAAAACCTGCCCCAATTGCTATGGAGACAGCCATCTCTGTGCTTGGTATGCACTATTTGTTACATCAGCAACCAGAGAGAGTTAAAAAAAGAAAAAAAAAATGTTCTAAACCCCCTGATACTGAAAGGAAATCTTGGGTTTGTGTGTATTTATCCTTGTGAGAAGAGGCAGGAGTAGTCTACGTGTTCATTTGCCACTTAAGTTTTTCATTAAGCTAATATGATGTCTATTTTTTGACAGCAACATTTTGCATTGTGAGTTAATGTAATAAAAAAACTTAGAGTAAATGCTTAATACTTCTGAATAGTCTGCAGGGTAATTATTTATAAGCAACTCTTCCCCTCCCAATCAGATATCCCTCCCTCCTTATTTAACAACCTGGCAACATAGATCGGGTATGAAAACTGACGACAGAGAATATGACTGTGCCCAGTTATTTCATGCAGATGAGCTGTTGCTGCACAATGCTTCAACCGTAGCTTTTGGCAAAACCACATCTTTAGGAAACGAAAATAAAAGGAATTTTGGAACACTTGTAAAAATCCCAGAGGGAGATTTCAGCTTGATTGTAGCAGCTCTATCATTTCGGCTTTGCACCACTGATTTACTCCACTTGAGAATTATTTTAATGTTGACTTAAATGTACTAATTCTTTAAATTTTCCAGTACAAGCAAGCTCCTATAGAATGATCTTAGTAAAGTGTCAATAAAGAGGAAAAATTAAACACTAAAAATGCATTAAAAGCTACTTTGAAAAAAACCTTGTATTATTTCAATTTAATTGAATTTAGTATTACTTCAAAGGACCATCTATTACTGTTTATGGTGCTTCCTTATCAATTTAATTTAAGGATAAGGACTTTAGTTTAGTATGTGAAAAATTTTACGTAGATGTATTAGTGTCACTTTCCTTTGAAATTTTAACATTCTCAGTGTTATATAAGGACTGCTTTGGAGGCCGGACAATAAATGTTATAGAGAGTGTCTCTAATTTTTACAGGTTATTGAAGAGCTTCAGTACTAGGGTGTAAACTTCACAGGAAAGTGATGGCATAGACCCAGCAGTTTGTATTAGAAGGAAGATGGAAAAGATTTGGGAAAAATGTTATCCAAACTGAGCTTGTTTTGGGGATGTAATTAATAAAATTCATTTTTTTCCAACAACAGGTTTCTAATAAGTTACAGTGAAATTACCTTCCTGTGAAATGGCTATTGAAAATTCCTTTAAATACTTTAGTAATACAATACCTTTAATATGGATACTTCTGGTTAAATATGCAGGTCTTTTATTAATGAGGAAATGGCTCTTGCTTAATCTTGGATCTATAACAGTAGTAGAGTAATTTCATATCTGTAACTGTAGAACTTTATTAACTTTGCAACTATTCTAACAGTTCTTTTTATGCGAAACATAAAATATGAGAAACAAAGAAATTGAGAAGTATTTGTTACAGTACTTGTTAATAAAGGCTTTTATTCAAATATTTAACTCTATTTTGGACAAAATATAGAAAAAGTAGTAATTAAACTACTGTCACAGTATAATTAAAAACCAGATTAACGCTTGAGCCCTGCACTGGCCTCGGTAGTGTTTGTAAATGGAAAAAAAAAACCAACAAACCCTCACTGAAACAAAAAAGTGCAAAACACTGATTATATAGTTCATTATCGTGAAATGTTGATGCTTGAAGGACCTCTTCTTCATGAATGTGAGTATGGCTAATTGTAGACAAAATATTGAAAGCTCTTATATATGGCATTGGGTTAGTTGGTGTACTATGAAGAAACATTGTCAGTAATATAAAATGTAGACTTTTAAACATTAACTAACTTTTAATATGATTATTTTGGTTTTGGAAAACTTCAACCTGGATGAATTTAATTCTTTAATATTTTAGAACAGTTTTTTGTGGGTGGGTTTTTGTTGTTTTTTTTTTTGTTTGTTTCTTTGTTTTTTAAAAAATCTTAAATCTAGTAGCATGACAGAAGTTATATCAGCTTTGTTGGTGGGGATTTTTATCTCTCAAATGCATTTGAAAACTGAATATTCCTTATTGTTGTGAGCAAAACCTCCAAGCCTCAGTATTTAGAGGATTATTTCAAATGGCAAAAGAATATCAACTTGGTAAAATCCTATTCCTTCCAAATGTTATTTGAAATGTAACTCTCATGTATGATAGATAATGTAGAAATCTAAATGTAATGATAGAGTAATACTCTGTCAGGGGAATTGTGTTTTTAAACAGTCAAAGCAGTGTCTTGGCCAAACTGTAGGCAGTCCAATGATATAAATCTGTTAGAATGCAGTGTTATTTCTCATTTCATAGAAAGGTGATTTGTGTCTAAAACATCAGTTTTAAAGATAGACTATGATCAATCAGTTGCATACATTTTAGTGACATAATTTTCCTGCTTTTCAGTAAAAACTAAGGCTAGCTATTGAGTCATGGTTAGAGTCAGATTATAATAATACATATGGCATTATGTGTTATAGCTCTACTGTATGAAAGACACCTTTTTCTCCAAATAGTTTTATAAATTCTTGCATTGTTTGTAAGCATTTGTCTGTGTCACACTTCACTAAATCGCATACACCCATTCAGTATTTTCCTTGCTCGATTGTTTTGCTCCATTCTCTGAGATCTTCTGGTATTGCTCTTTGTATCTGTTAGTATTGTCTGGTTACTAATTGCCTGTCATGGAGATCTCGGATCCCTGGAGCCTCTTAAGTGAGGTCAGAGTAGGTAATTCAATCACATGCGAGCTGCTGGGTTTCCCAGGCTGGGCTCACAGCTCACTCATGTCGGAGCAAGAACCCTTCTGACAACGTCACCAAGCCCAAGTCCAGTGCTTTACTGAGATTCGGCATTTAACCCGAACACTTTCACCCAAATAAAAGTCAGATATCTACCTAATTTAGCAAAAACTCAGAACTCCAAAGTTTGGCAGTGTTTATTTGTTCATGCCTTGGCTTGCAGCTTTTATAATGTGCCATACACATTGTATGGCTATTTCACACAGCTCCATTATGGTTTCATTCATCCTTTAACCTGTTTTAAATACAGAGGCTCACTTTTTTTGCGTGAGAACCCTTACTTTCTTCAGAAGCAGTTGAGTCACTTCATAGTTTTAGATAAACTCTGAGCTTAGTGCTGTATTCCTTCAAAAGGCAAGAGTAAACAGAGGTATAACGAGTGACTTTGTCCATGGTAAAATTGTGTCTTAAATCTGAGTTTGTGTTTCCCGACCTTTTTTCACCATTACATGTATAACATCCTGTTTGTAATATTGAGTTGAAAAAGATCTTCTAGAGAGGGTATGAATGCTGGCAAATAGAGATGGCATTTAAATCTGAATAGATACTTCTGCTGGCTGAGACCATTTTTTAAATCTGCCTGTGAGCCTGGAGCAGCTGATCTGTGTCTCAGGTAGCAGTGCTCCGTGCGTGTGTGTGAGTGCTCCGTTCAGAAGGCAGTGATGAAGAAATGAGAGCATTGCCGCGTGTTCCTCAAGGAAATGTATGTGCCACCTGTTCTGAAATACTGATTTATTTTTTTTTTTTTACCTTTTTTTTTTAAAGTTGAATTTTTACTTTTTCTGCATATGGTTAGTTCTATTCAGGTAAGATGTTCTTTTCAACAAATGTTCAGCATGTCTATTCTGTGCATTGAAGAGGCGCCTGCACAGCTTGCTTACTTTGAGTATGTGATCTGGTTGCTAGTCCACATCATGGGATTTTTATTTTGTCTTCACAGGTATAAAAGTATGTGTTGAACACCTGTCTGCCTTTCTGTAAGGCTTTACCTGAGGTTTTCTCAAAACTTTAAACTAACACATTGTCTTGGAAGGAAGATGTCATTTAGACTTTAAACTCTCAAATCTCTAGTCTCTGCTTAACCACTCACCAGGGTGCTGTACAGATGCAAAGAAACAGAATTTCCATCTTTACACGTAGAGGAATAAATGGGGAGGTGAAGGATCTTAAAACCAGTCATGCCTAATTTTAAGACAACTAATAGTTCTATTCATTTTGTGAAGAAATTCTCATGCTTAGAGTTAAACAGAGATGTGAATGTTTTGGTGTGATAGATATCAGGAGGTATGAGCTCTGTTACAAAGAAGCATTAAACGCGTGGATATCTCCCAGAGACTGTGCAGATTTAGTTTATGGGGCACACAGAATCAGGATGAATCTCTAATGAATATTTTCAATATTTACTGACTACTCTGCGAAGTGCACGTCTTCTGGGCATCTAGAGGTTTCCCTTGCTGTGGTCCTGTGGATTAATCAAACGGACTAAACTTGGTTGTTAGTGCTAGCATGATGGGACCTATAAAAATATGATTAAGATTGTCATTATGCTTTTTCAACAAAAATCAATCTTTTTGAGAGTAGTGTTTTTTTTAAAAAAATACACCACATATGAAGCCCTTTAATCAGGCTTTGTGGCTAGCACACTGGGTTTATTTGCTTATTTTAGTGTATTTGGCAGAAAAATCAATATTATACTGTAACTCAAATAAAAATAGGCAATATAAAGTACTTCTCGTAGAAGAAGAGAGGTGATTCTCCAGTCGCGCCTACTTTCTCTTTGTCATGTTAGCATGTGCCAACTTTATGCTTAATAAAGCCAACTGAAGTGTAAAGTACTTAGTCATGCAACCAGCATTATATTTAACTCATTTTAAGTTTATTCCTCCTGAAATGCACCATCCTTTCTGTTTGAGCAACAAATTTCTAACAACCTACACAATTAAACAGGGATCTCGGAAAAAGCCACTCAGCAGCCACTGGTCTTCCCAGCAGTCAAAAATATATAGTTTTTAGCCTCTTTGCTAGGTGGTGGGAGAAACAGAGAGAATGTAAATAAATATGTATGTATATACTTACAGACATATGTATATATCCTACACATGAACTCTTATGCTACAGAAAAATCCATTCTGGATGATTGTACGTCCCGGTATCTGTCAGTATAGGAGACATCGCTGAAGTTTTGCCAAATTCAGCATGTTCTCCAAAGTTATGAGAGCTATGAAAAACATTAGCTGGGCTTTATGCTTGCTAAGCTTTTTAGTAGATCTTAGAATGCATATGGTTTTTCCTGCACTTTAAATCATAAAAAACATGATGTTCATCGAGACCAGACTACATTACGAAGGAGAAGTTTCCCGTAGTCGTCAAATATATACATGTTCAAGATGCTCAATGTTAGTAGATCAAACTCAATCTTTAAAAGGGTGCATAAAGATTATATTTGCTCTGTCTGTGCTTTATTGTTGTATAATAAGAAAGTTGTGACAAATGTCTGTTTAGACCAAAAATCAGGTACAGCAAATTAAATGGAAAGAAGTTGGTAAAACTATACAAATATATTATACACAGGTGTAATGTATTTACTATCTCTGCATATATATTTATTATTTTTTAATAGTAACCAGAAACTACAATGCAATCTTGGTATCTTTGTTCATGATACTTTACACACATAGGACAAATGGTCCTTGCCTCACCAAATCTAAAGTATATGCTGTGCAAAGGATGGTATAATATAGAGTTGGGAGCCTGCATCTGTTTGGTTTTGGGTTTTTTTTATGAAATGCAGATATTGTGCTTACGCGTGGGTAGCTACATAATTTTATTTCTCTAAGTGTAAAATTTAAGAGATCAGATGTCAGAAAATGTAATCACTGAATTTTAAATTACAACTTACAACTTTAATTTTCTAAGGAAGAGACAGATGTAGCTATACTGCTGTATCCACATATATCGTAAAATATATTTAAATCATGTGTATGCAGGGAGACAAATGAGAGAACTCCCCCATCCAAATATTAAATTACACATTTTGAAGCAAAATAGTGTTTTAAGGGTATGTGTGTATAATGCTTTCTGTCACTGGATTGCTCTCCCTGATGGAGTTAGACAGAATCTGTATTTAGTCAGAAATCTTTCAATAGAACGGGCTACCAGATGGGACCAGCACAATGCAGAGAGGCATCGAACCACCACAGACATTTGGTGCTTAGAATAATAAAAAGACTATAAAATTAGATTAGTTGAGTCTAATTTGGAATTGGTGTATTCCCTATACACTCTCACAGCTCTTGGGCAGATAAAGCCTGGAGATTTAGTACTGTCAGGACAGAGGACTCCAACTTCCAGTAAAAGAAAAAAAGGCATTCTGGGAGGTCACGGAGGGCAGCACAGTGACCTCCAATGATTTACAGGCCTTTAGCTTAATGAAATTGTTTCAGTGACATGACGGTAAAAGCTCATAATGGATTGGATGCCCTAATGTAATGAAATTACTCCCTTCTGCCTTTAAAAAAAAAAAAAAAAAAAAAAGCGCAATTAATATTTACTGAGACCTGACAGGCTTCAGTGTGCGGTAGCGTGCAGCGCTGTCAGACAGCAGCGAGCAGAGCCAGAGCAGCGTGGCAGCTGAGCAGCCCTGCGCCGGGCGGCGAGCAGGCGCTGCGAGGGGGTGGAGGGACACCTCGGTGACGGGGAAGCCCCCAACCTGGCACTCCGAGGCAGCTCTGCCCGTACCGGCCAGCCTTCATCCTCTCCCTTCCTTTCTGCAGGCAACTGGACAACAACCAGATCAGCTGCATCGAAGATGGAGCCTTCCGAGCCCTGCGCGACCTGGAGATCCTGTGAGTTGACTTGGTGCTGTGCTGGGGCGGCGGGGGGTGGCTCTCCCCGTGCTGCAGTGCTGGGCAAATTTGGGGGCTTGATATCCTTCCTTCCCACCTCAGAGTGGTGGTGTAGGTAGCCAAATGAAATCTCACGCTTCCCCCAGGCTGGGGTTACTGCTAATTAAACCACAATAGACGACTTCTCTGCTGCCGCTCCTGAGGAGCAGGGATATTGCCGTGCTCGCTGCTGCGTGGAACAGATGGGGTCCAGCAGTATTCAAAGTGCGTCCAATGTATGCTCTGCAGCCAGAAACCTGGCCAGGTCTGCGTAATGTCGAGTAGCGGATGGGTAACAGGTTCGTGGGGAACAACATTATGAGATATCTGACAATTGCCCTAGACAAAAAGCTGTTTAAAAGGTGTTTGGTATGTAAGAGGGAGGAGAGACGGGCGTTTGGCAGGCTTGTTCAGTGCAGTCATTGGCTTTTGGGGAGGATCCTTCTCCGAGGGCTGAAATAACACCACATTATGCTCTTCATGTACCACAAACTTTACACATCGGCTGTTACAGCTGCAGCACAGACCAAAGAAAAGAAAAAAAAGATTTGACAGTGAAAGCTGACTCTAAGAGAGAAAAAGCACGTTAGATTTAGAGCACCATCATTGTAATGTAAAATCCAATATTACCCAGAACTCAGTATCTGAGCAGATAGTTTGCTTATTACTAATAGTTATTTGTTCACTTAGAGAGCTTTTCTGGAATCGGTTTTGACTCTACGAACTGATACAAAGCTTTCCCTGTTACCTGAAAGTTAATGCTGCAAAGCTGAAAGTGTTAATGCTTGTGAAATCACACAGTCCTAAGCCAAAACGGAGAGAGAGAGGACCCCTCCAAAATTCAAACCCTCAGCATCTGAACTGGAGTTGATACTGGTCCAGCACTGAAGCACTGTACACTTAAATACAGCAGGGAAGGCCTGCTCATACTGCTGAAAAGCTTGCCCTGAGGTTACATGGTATGAAACAGCAAATGGTACATGGTTAAAGTAAGCACCCACCTCACACAGTCCTGGCACCTGGAGATTCAGCAGACTCAAGACATTGCCTTTGACTTCTGAGAATAGGCAAAACAACAGGCTTTATAGGCAGTGCTGTGCCACGCACCACAGTATTTTTGAATACACATGTGATAATATAGGGAATTCGTCCCCAAGGGCTCTACCCACCTTGTACTGCTGCTCAAAGGAGTCTCGCCCTCAGCTTCAGCAGAGGCAAGTTCAGCTTTCTGAGGGACCTGGGAGTGGTGGCTGTGTGTGTCTGTCTGTCACAACCAGCTGAGGCACCTTGGGGCCCTCTCTCTCCCAGGCTGGGGTATTCATATTGATCATATAGCGTGTGTTGCTTGTATTGAGCTGACAGTAGGTATCTGCAGAGCAGTTTCTATCTGGGAACTTACGTTATCAAGAGTATTGTTTTAATTCTATATAAATAGCACTTTTCAGGAAAAGTAATGTGTTCCCACTATAAAGTTTTACTTGTCTGTCAGATTGAAGAGTCTGCTGTGTGGTGAAAGAAAGGAAGAAAAGAAAAAAATCACAAACTCCTACAAAATTGATTTTTTTTTTTTTTTTTTTTTTGAATGGACTGCTTTTCCATATCTGCAGACAGTGAATCAGTCCTTCACTGACAGTAGTCTGTGCTATAACTTTCACTAAAATAGGCTGGACAATAAATGGAGCCTTTTTTTTGTAATATACCGAGTTCTGCAGGCTCTGAAAAAGTTGCTGGGAATGCATTCCTTCTCCCCAGGATGTAGTAAATGTTGAATTAGTTTGTTTACCCCTCTGCTTTTAATTGGTTACCTCTGTGCCGGTTATTTGTGGGTGGGAGAAGAGGAGGATATATAAAATACATCATAATCAGTTCTTTAATGCATTTTTAATTTTCAGCACAGACATACTGCTGCAGGAAAAATCAATCTTAATTCTAAAAGATGAGAAAATAGATTGATAGTATCTGTTTCTAAAGGTATTTTTCTTGCAGTCACAAGATGTGAGTTTTATGCTTCCAACATAATGTGAATTTTTTTCCAAGTTTTTCTTCAAAGAAAGTTTGAGCATTTAATCTCTCTATCGAAATAAATTTGCTTAGTGCCCCAGAGAATATCATATCTTTAGTTGTAAAAGAGTCATAAATGTTAAAGAATTAAAGTGATTTTGAACCATCAAAGAATATTAACAAGTGAAACCAAATGTCATCACTTCAGACCCACTATGTATTTTATGCAGATATATTTTAACCTGTAATGCAATATGTAGAAAATATTTAATGATTTTGGCAAAAATTAATCTAATTATCTGTTTGAACATTTTGCAAGGGTACCAAATAATGTATTTCTTCTTTATCTTACTGAAATCTTGTGACCTTCCTGATGTCAAACGTTTACATTTCTGCATCATTTATCTGCACACCCGCCCGTCTACAAAATTTAGAATTCTGTAGATAACTCGGGTCAGAGGCAAAACACTTAGCATTACTCAAAAAAAAAATAATTAAGAACACTTTCTTTAAAAGCATGTTAGTTTCTGGATTGCACTTTTCATTCACCTTGCATTCCTCAAAAAATGTGAGTGCAAGGAACTTGGTGATCTGTAGATGTAGGAAGAGAAGGAGGTTGTGCAGTTATCCTTCGAAATGAAGAGCACTCCATGGTCCATGTTGCTTATTTCTACTTACCGACAAGCTGTTTTCATTTACCAGTTTTATTGTCTTTTTCTGTGTTATGAATATGTTCCTGCACCAACAAATAGCACAGAGGCAGAGATGAAAACAAGACTGAAATTTGTGATGAATTTCAGTACTTGACATGGTGCAATGAGTTGCTTACTTCAGCTGGAGCTTGGATCAGACCAAGGCACTGACTGCAGCTCCCAATACAAACATGGTCTTTTGGTCATTTCTTTGTTTATGAGCTTACATGTTTTGAATGTCCCTAAAGGTGTCCCTGATCCTATGATCTGACCTATGTAGACCTTAATGCAGGTGCCAAGTGGTACTGGTGACTCTGAGTTTTGGGTTAAAAAGCTCCAAAAATGTTGAGTATGAAGTGCTTTGGTGCCTTCTGTTGATTGTCTTTGTCCCTGCAGCAAGGTGAAAATGATGTCTGAGAAATTACATGCAGAACTGACATGCTTGCTTAAACATCCTTTCTTGGTAGTTTTGCATTGGGACTGGTTTTGTTTATTTTTGTGTCAGATTTTCTGTATGACTTCCCACGAAGGTTTTGGGTTTAGTTTGTTGATAAAAGAGTGATTTTTCTTGTTGACATGCTTCCTTTCCCCCTTTTTGTAAGATGATAAAGCATATTTTGGTGAGTTTGTTCTTGCATTCCAAGATACAGAAAGGTGTGTGCAACCACTGAAACAGCAATAAAATGTAAAAGGGGTATGTATTTGTACAGGGGTGGCAAGAGTTATTAACTAACTTATGACCCATTGGAATAGAAATGTACAGAAAAGTTGAAGAGAATTGATGTGAAGCTTTCACTGCCTAAAGTGTCATTTTTAGTAGGAGAAGGTTTTCTAGTCTGCTTAATTTTTAGTTATGTCCTGTGGCAACATCTGGCAATAACAGTATTATTGAGAAATATGTATTAGCGTAGCTGTAAGCATGTTTAAAGATTATTAAAAAACCCTCCCAAAACAAAACCAAAAAAAACCCCAAAGAATTCTTCAAAATAATTGTCCGGTCTTCCTTATGATGCGTGGCAATACAGGGTTCATATCCTTTGTAGATTAGAAATTAGTCCATAGCTTTATTTTCAAATGTACAAATTATGAAGCATGGGAGATAAAACTCTTTCAGAGCTCAGAATTTCACCTTCAGTCTCTTAGGATACTTGAATAAAAGGAATTAATTTCAAGGTAGTTCAACAAACTCAGTCAAACTGGATAAATTAGTAATATTGAGTCAATGAACATGCTATGGTCATTAGACTGGAAGCGCTAAACAATACTTGTGTTTTTAGGATCCATTTCTCAGTCAGATACAGAACGTAATTTAGCAAAAACCCCTTTTAATTTATTTATTATTGTTTTGCCTCACTGGGGTAGGTTGAAAACTGTGTGGCGACATGGCAGTTGTGCCATGTGGACAGGACAGAAAGAATTACAAGTTGTTGTTGGCAACTTAGGTGGAGTGTTTTCCTTGTTTTATATTGTAAAAACTGTTTTTTCTCCTACTTTATAATGATAGCCCAAGGGGCTGGAGCTTGAACATACTTTGTTCATTGCAGATTTTCTGTAAAAAACATTCCCCAACCCAAAAGATTTTGTCATACCAAGAGCTAATCCTAGGAGGTCTGTGGATAGTATTCTGTTAAAGAAGGCAAAAGCATTCTTGCTGTGCAGAGCTAGTATGGAACAATTTTGGGTTTTGTTGTTTTGTTGTAGATATTTCATATAATATCTCTGAGCCTAAAAATCCTCTTTATTGTATTTCATCTGCATTTTGAAATGAATGAGCACTGACTCTCTCATTGAGTCTGTAGCAACAAACTACACATATAGGAATCTGCCTTTCAACTCTGGGCACTTTAGTGTGAAAAATCATGATAATTCACTCACAAGTAATACTGAAGAAGTGCAAGTACAGTCATCCAAATATTCACAGCAATTTTAAGTTGTAACTTCAATTCCAAATGAGACCTAAATACTTTATCTTGGGAAAAAAAAAAAGCTTTTCAGATTGTAAAATGTAAACATAAATGAGAACATACCACCCTTCCATCCCCAAAATCTTACAATGAAAATAATAGGAATCTTAGAAATTAAAATTGTTCTGTCAGTGTTTGTATATATAACCTTTTCTCTCCTAACATTAGTGCCTCACTCTTCTTCCTGCTCCACGACAAATGCCCAGAAAAACACACAGCTACAAGTCCCGCACACTGGTTTCTTCCGAACCCTGATTTCGGAGCTGAGTGGTGTTCCGCCGGACGGAGCACAATCTGTCAGACCAGTTGCAGTCTGTATACCCCAGTTCTTTTGTACATTGTCCGACACATCCAGTCACTGCAAGCATTTTACAAGTGGAATAGGATTTCCTTTTTTCAGTCCAATACATTCCTATTATAAAGGATTATGTTTCATAAAAAAATTTAGTAATCTGTGCAATTTCTGATCGAGATGTCATGGATGAGTGTGCTTATAATACACACTACCTTTTGTCCTAGCAAACTTTTAAGAACTTTTCTGAATATGAATCATTATGTTCTGCTACAGCCAGGATTTACTCATTCCTAGAGTGGTCTTCTGTATGCTGAAGACTCAGTTATATAGTCAATTTTACTTATTTGCAAAATGCAATTCTAGGCATGTCTTAACTAGATAGAAGATTTTTATTTGCTTTCCCAACCTGGAGAGTCAGGGAGCGAAAGTCATGACATAATTCTAAATATATGAGATGACATTGCTTAATGAAAGCCTGAAAATGCCACACAAACGTGATTTCCTCCTCTATTTTGCTGGAAATTATGATCGGTTGAGGCAATCAGGATCAAATTTGAACTCTGTAAATTGTATTCCTATAACTGATACCAAAATACGTAAACACAATAATGAAAAGGAGATTTCTATTTAAAATGTTATGCATAGCTGTTTTACTTGAGTACAGTAAAATTAAAATTATTGGGGTTTTTGGTTTGGGGGTTTTTTTTGTTTGCTGTTTTGTTTGTTTGTTTTTTTACCCAAGTGTATGTTAGCTCAAATGTATGTAAATTAATAAAGTTAATTTAAAATCTCTAGTTATTTCATCAGTCAGCATGTACATAATACATGTCATAAAAACAAGACTGAAGGGAGTAACCATTGGCAGTATATGAGTAATTGAAGTATCTACCTGTTAGGTGAAATTAGGTGAAAAACAAGGAGTTTGGCTTTTCTAAGAGTATCCTCAGTTTTCCCTGTTGAGCTTATAGCCCAGGCAACAAAGTTATGCCAGAGGAAGAACAAAAGTCAGTTTGGCAACTGAGAAATGGTGCACCCAGAGTATAGAGGTATCAGTGGACAAATTATAATTTCCGTTTTTCTTTACTCCATTACTTATTAGATTGTCCTATAGCTTATAGCCTTCCAATTCTTCCTGCCTCTTGTATCGCTGTAGGTCTTTAAGAGAAGGAGAAATGCTCCTGAAGAACCTGACTGCTGTTATTGCAAGGCTTCTGTTATATAAATCAGTCAGAGATAAGATTAACTACAGAAATGCCTTTTTCTGGAGAATTTTTAGAAAGGTACTGCACCCCCAATGGACCCTGGTGAAATGAGGTGCAGAATTAACATAAAGAATTGATGGAGGAAAGATGGGGTGCTTACATGGTTGCTTTTTATTTGCTGTTACATGTCGGTGGGAGATCTGGTGTTGTGGCTCAAGATATGGAAATGAAATCTGAGATAACCTCTGTTCTATAACGAATTACAAAATGTGAGGTGGGGAGTACAACATAGTGAAAGGAACACTATCCAGATGGCACCGTGGTGACAGGCTTTATATCAAAGACCAGCTGAGATAAAATAAGAGCGGGCAAGAGAGGCCCTCTGAAAATCACTGATGCCTGTTACAGATGTAATGTAACTCTTTATGGGGAGAATATATTTGCATAAATTCATTGATCAATGATTTTGCTAATCCTGCAGTATTCCAGGCGTGTCCCAGCAAATTGATGAACATTTCTATCAATCCTCCATGCGGATGCCTAATTATATTACATATTTAGAAAAGATGGATTTTTCCCCTACTGGAGCATGTGTAGTAGCTGACTGCTGTGCTCATTCTCCTTTCCTGCTCCCATTAGGTTGGAGGTTTTTTTCCCTTTAAGAATAGCCTGGAGCCGTGCAGGCTGCAGAACTTATCAAGATAAGAGCAGTGCCAGGTTAGAATTATTAGTTTCATGAATCACTGACCAATACGCTTTTTGAGGAAGCCCGGTTTTATGGCTTGTGTAGTGTAAGCTCTTTTTTGGTGCTGCGGTCACTGCTTCGAGAGACTCCAAAGTCAAAACTCCAGGAGACACAGAGATTTCTGGCAAACCTTCTCTCCCATGATATTAATTGTTTCATTTGCATGCTCTGCTCGTCTTGTGACCTGCCCTCCCTCCCCTTTGACTAGTAGAGTTTCTTCGTCAGTAATATAAAAGATGTAGAACAAGCATTTTGACTGTTGAAAGTCAAATGAATGTGAACGACTTAATCCAGAGGACACTCAACTGTGTATTAATGCAGACGTGCAGCTCAACACCTAAACCCAAAAGCTGAGCTGAAGACTATGATGGGAATAAAACTCCTTGCAGATAAAGTTGAGGTGATGACAGAGTCCTGAGGGAAAGTAACAAGTTCAAGGTAGATGAGTAGTCATTTTATGCCATAATTTGCATTCATTGTTTATATGACTCCCCAAAGCAGCTGGATGACGATACTATGGTAGCTGGATGTAATCCTGTCGGCATTAATAAGGCCTCTTTGGCTGCGGCAGGAGGCTGCATACCTGTGTGGCACAGGTTTCCATGATATCAAATACACCAGGATGTCCTCAGCCCTTTTGTGACACCATTTGGGGTCCAAAACCAATCGTGAATGCGGGAACTCCTGCTTTCTCTGGGGTCAATCACCACAGCAGCAAAAAAAATGTGATTACAGAAAATGTTTCAAAACACATAATGATTACCTTCTTTTTTGCTGTGTGCAGTTAAAGGTATTGTTTATGACCTATAGGGGTATAAATGGTTTATCTTTTCCAGAGGTTGCTTTTGTCCCTCTGCACTGACAAAGGCTCTGCGCTGTAGCCAGTCATTATACAGGAGAGGACTCAAAACTCTGATTTCTCTGGAAAGTGAGAGTAAAATTATGATGGGAGTTTTGTATACGAGAATTGTTGGTCTACCACTTAAAGCGTTGTGTCAGATATTTAACCTTAAACTCTGGCTGCTGGGTTCAGGGTACTATGCGTTACTTCTTAGTAGCATTATCCAGTATTTTTAGCTGGTACAATAATATTGTATCTATAGTCATTAGAAATCAAAACAGTAATATGTAGATAGTTAGCTTGCAAGTGAAGTAGATAATTACATCTGCACCTGAAAAAAATGCATAGGTAGAAGCATCTTCTGTTCTAAAAATCATATAGTATCTTTTTTTCCTGCTGTTCACAAGGTTATGCATATAATGTAAGTATATATGTATATATGTGTATAAGTATATATGATGAAAAGAGCATGTATGTCATGGTTAAATCAGGAAAAACAATTTTTAAAACTTTAAAAGGAAAGACGTATGATTACTGTAAATTAGATTTTCTTTATGTAACATATCCAGTTCTATGTTTCAGAAAAATGAAAATTTAAGAGCTGCATTGAGTGGAAGTATGAAACAATTTTAAAGTAATTTGAAGCCAAAAAATAACGATTTCTATGTTAATTTAGTTATCATAAATGAAGCAATTTCCTGTTAACTGGTTTGATACTTCTGAAGCAGTATTACATTTCTTAAGTTTCTGTTTGTGGTGAATAATCCACAAGCATTGTTTTAGTATGTATGAGTCATGGATGGCCATGCTTAGGACATCTGCAGATCCTTAGAAACACTAAAATGCTGTAAGGTCGTGTAGACACCTTTTTGGTGATATACCGTGTTGCTCTTGATTATTTTAGAGATACCTCAGAAAATAGCTTGGTCAGTTGAAAGAGCATCAAATGAGGTGGCTACATAAAGCCATTGAAGGAAACAATGAACAGTAGTGCCATTAATTTTTAAAAATTGCACGCATCCCTCTTGTCTTCACAGTGCTAGGTGGTGTGAGACACCTGTGGTTTGCAAGTGCCAGACTGTGGCTGAGATTGGGATTTCTTTGAGGGTAAAATATAAGAGAACATTGTCGAAGACAGGTTGATGGCTGTGATGAAGGGATGTAGGAGCATATACTGAACAAGGTCTTTGTTCACCAGATTGGTAATTTAGGTTTGCTTTTGCATCTTCTGCCATTAGAATCTCAAGTTCTTTCTGTCACCAAAAGTGCTTTGTTGGGAGAAGGGAGGGTGGGAAAGCAGGTCTTGTTCGTGGTGTTCAGCTTTGGACTTGGCTAGTGTGATCGATAAATTGCCGCAATGCAGCATCTCTGCGACTGATGCTTGAAGACCGCTGAGAAGCCCCCGTTGGTGCAAGAGGAGGATGCGGGCTGGGCGGGCTCTGGGGAGGGGGTTAGTCCATTCTGCGAGCACCCAAGCTTCTTACTGGCTCCTTTGGCAATTTCAGTGATGTCTTAAAAGGGTTGGGTCCATTTTATCTGCGAGACACCCCGTCTTCCTGTCCACAGCTAGGGCGTTAGAAATCAGGTGAGGCACTTCAGCTAATACTTAGGCTGAAACAGTTAGGACAGACCATCCACAATGGCAGTTATGTTTTATTTTGTATGCATGCAGATATTACAGAGAAACAGCCATGTGTGGAGAACAATTGACTCCTTTTCTTTAGCTACTTCTTGCGCTTGTAGAATATTCCTGAACACATCATGAGCGCTTCGAATTTTTTTCTGTGTATATTTTATTTTGCACTTTTTCACTCTCTGGACTGAACGCAAATGAAACACTGTGAGTATTTGCTATTCAAATTGTTATGGTTTCTTAGCTGTATTGCATACGCATGCATGACTATGAGCAGGTATTGCTGCTTCTCATGGGCAGGTGGTGTTTGGGAGAAATTTAAAAATTGGAAAGATAGGTGTTTTTAAACATATTGGCCTTTTTCTTGTGTGATGCACACAAGCGCTGTCTAATGTATTATTAAAAGAAAATCCTGATGGAAAGCAGATCCCTTTCCAGCTTCACCAAGAAACACGTAATTGCCCTTGTCTAGGAACTACGTGTTCTCTTTGTTCTTTCAAAACATTTCTTTCCTCTATAAATGTAACTTTTCCTTAACAACTGTTCATACATGCAAGTCTAAATTCACAGAATGTGTATATCACACATTTCCTACTTCATTCATGTGGATTTATATTAGCCTATGTATTAACCTTAATTTCCAGCATGTATGAATTGCAGGTAGGGGCATTGCATACTGTTAGAATATAAAATTATTCCACAAATGTGGTCAGCGTCTCTTCCATTTTGGGGAGGTGCTTTTGGCACTAAAGGTGAAGTTCCCGATTTAAGAGATTTGCTTCTTTTTCTTCCTCTGCCGTCAAAAGCTGAGAATTGCCTTTGTGGTTCCATGCCGCACCATGCCCATTGTCCTGCTGCCAGAGCTATGAAAGATCTCTTCCTGCTGCCCTCTCCCCGTGGGAATGCCAATGGCCTTGGAAGCCGAGGGGCAGCTGAGACACTGGGCTCCTGAAATCAGGGGGCCTCTCTGGCAAGAGGAATAAGGGCCATTATTTTGCCTGCAGGACCTGATAGGTCTGCTGTCGGAGGGAAATGGACACCAGGGGCTCTACCATCTCACTCTTCACAGATGTCAATCGCCTGCCTCCTACAAGGCTTTTATAAAACCTTTTGCACTGACACCCAGGCACTCAGCCTAAACTGCTGCCAGCGCCATTTCTGTTCCTTGTTATATTTATGCTTCTCGAGCAGCTCTCTGCTGCATACGTGGGGTTTGCCAGCTCGTCCCTCCCTTGGTCCTAGTGGTCAGTGTACGACTTGCAGGAATCCGCAGTCCCGTAGGCAGTGCCGCATTGCGGCAGTTCATCAAGTGGCAACAGGCTGGCACAATGACCGTCCCAAAGAGATTGAATATTGTCACATAGCCCCTTAAAATGGATGCAGAAGTCCATTTTTTGTCACTTTCTCTAGCTCTGAAAAGACAATTAATTTCTGTCTGCCACTTGGAATGGCTTTTCTGTTCCTGGGTGTGTTACACCGATAAGTATGAAAAGAATATGTTCATTATGGTAGGGAAGTCTATCAAAATAGAGGCTTTTACTGTAAGGTTATAGCATTAAGGTTGCAGCGTACTCAGGATCGGACAAATTAAAACATGGTTTTGAAGAATGATACTGTTCCTTTCTGATCCAGATTTAACCAGTTTCTTTAGAATTTGTTTTGGTGGAGTCCTGTAAGAAAACTGCAGCACTCAGCTGACTGAATGCTGAAACCTTTTACCTTGGAAATCATCATTAAATGCCTTCAGCCTGAACAAATGGCAAAAGTTGCTTGTTCATTTTAAATTATAGAGTTGGACTGTGTTAGTTTGAATTGGATTATGTTGATAAGACTGCTTTAGCTTCAGAAAGGACTAAACAGAAACAACTGTTCAGGCAGGAACCTGAGAAATCATTTCATTTTGCGGAAGTACTAATGCATCAAACTTAAGGTTTGTATGATCTGACTCTGTCTTGTTGATTCTTTTTCACCCTTTCCATAAATACACTCTGGCAGGCTTTCAGACCTCTGTTTGCATCAAGAACCCAATCCAGTTTCCATTGGTTTTGGCAGGAGTAGCACAGAATCCATAAACTACAACTCCTGACATGCATGCAGTTGGGTAACACCAAGAGACGTGTTTAGTAAGAGAGATCTCTGTATAACCTTAAAAAAAAAAAAGTCTATCTATTTAACAATTAATTTATATTAAAGTAATATAATTTTATTAATAATTTAATTATATGACTTCAATGAACAAGAGATTTTCAAATTAATCTACAAAAAAAAAAGTGTAGGTGAGTTGAAATTGAATACAGTTATATTTTTGATCGCTGTGACTCCGTGAAAATCTGCACCTAAGTAAACAGATTACAGGGACTAGATTCGCTCCCAGCTGAAATCAGCAACAGGATTTGCACTGACTTCAGTAGAAATTGATAATTGGACTTGTTCCCAGTGGTTCTAGGCAATAATATCAGCCTTAGAAACTGGGTGCCATAGAGAAAAACCACCCTGATGATGTAAAACATTTATGGAGTGTTTGCAGAAATTCTTTTCTTTCTATGAGTCCAAATACTTACAGAAAATTCTGGGTGTAATGGGGAGTTAGAGTCACAGCAGCCATTCCCAATACACTGTACTGAAAAATGTATAGCCTTTGGGCAAAGACTTGAGAAAATTTCTTGATTCAAAAGATAGTAAAGGCAATGTTTCTTGTACCATTTTTGAGTTTAGAAAAATAACTCATTGGAGAATCCTTAATTTAAAAATAAAGCAGTGGCAGAATAATTTCAGCCTGCATTCTTTTGTCTTTGCACCAATGCTTTTATAACTAAAATTTCCATTCAGGCTTGATTCAATTCAGATTGAATTTGTATTTTCTGCCTAGAATTAGAATGTCATGTAAAAGATTGAAAAGCTGATTGAAATTTCTCTAAAAAGCTTTTTCAACTCTCACTGGGCATAAGGGTTAGAAAGAATTGGGGGATGCAGCTGGTACCTGTATTTTGTACAGCTGATAGAGGGTATTTGATTGTGTGGGAATATAGATATGTCTTTCTGTATATAGAAAGAGGAGACTTTCTTAAGGGGAAGTGGTAAGATGTTTCATGTCAGACCATGTGAATGACATTCTTGACTTAACATCTAACAAAGTCCACAACCTAAATGAGCTGTGTAACCTTATTTTCTATATAAACTTTATTGTATTTTATTTTATCTTGGCTTATCTAATCTTATTTTATTTTATTCTATTCTATTATTCTATTTTCTACTTTATCTTGTTTTAACATATTTTATTTATTTGTGTGTCAGTATAAGTAAGTAAATTCAGGCATAATGATGCATATGTGCACACACAATGTCAATGCAGGGCTAAAGATACCACTAGAAAGGTTTCAATATCACTCACCAGACATAAGTCACCACAATGCTTAATTTTGCTCCTGCTTGTATAAATGCGACAATACAATCATGGATTGTACAGGCCTGTAAGAATATTTTTTTTTCTGGCCTTTTACCTGTTTGCACTGATTCCTGGTCCCAATCTCTTTACCCAAATAGTTTGCCCAGCCATTTTCGTAGCTGCGGGTCCTGTCTTTCCTCTGCTCTTAGCCTCAACTCCTGACCTAGCCAGTCCCAGAGACTCCAGCTAAGGCACAGCCTGTCTCTGGGGAGAGTTAATGCAGCAATTACAAGACTTAAGTTAATATATCCTAATGTTATCGCTATAGGCAAATGTGATCACCCTGATTCTTGCTGGGTGACAAAATAGGCGTTTTAAAAAAAGAACTTAGTGCAATAACTCAGTTTCCCTAAAGCCTGAAGTTTTTGAAAGTAATTTCACTCCTTCAAAAAAGAAATCTACCATAAACATCTGGCCTTTATAAAAAGCTTAAATAGTTAAAATCTGACAGTTATATGCAAATTAAAATCAGCCACAGAATGGGAAGAATCAGGTAATTGTAGCAGTAAATACTGCTGGCAGTTTGTGCATAATTCCATGCTAAGCTTATTTATTTTATTTTTTCATACATTTCCAAAAGGAACATTTTCTTTCGTCTGTATCCTTGAGACTGGTCATATTTCTAATGTCAGCTTCCCAAGTTAACAATGCTAGAGCCTCTCATGTTGCTGTGATGAGAACATTTCTGAACACATCGACAAAAGACTAATATTAGAACAGAAACCACAAATTGGCAACTAGTTATTTTTATTTATTTCAGTGGATTTTACATGTCACCTGGAGACTATTTAGAAGATTATTTGACTAGCTAACATTGTGTTTAAAAATAGCACTTGTATAGTGCCAACTCATTTTTGAGTTGGGTACAAATATTGAGACAAAAACCCAGCTGTTATTGCTTTTGCTGCTAATTTGAGGTGTCAGATCAGAGCTCTACTGCTGTACATCAGTGAATAAGGCCCCTTGTGAGATCATTATGTTTTCTAACAGTTGAGAGTAATGGATTAATCAGTGCAGCATCAGTTGCTTTCATTATATGCCCACATGGTAGTTGTGGGCTTTAACTTAAACAGTCTGTAGGGAGATCAAAGGATTGAGTACAAGAGGCACTCAGGACTCGCCAAAACTCTGAAGAGATCCAGTTGAGTTTTGGACCTTGCCTAATGAGCAAATCTTGGATGCCTTGAAAGTCGAGGGTGAGGACTGTGCTCAGTGCTGAGGGATAGAGTGCCAAAGCCATTTTGCTTTTTCATCAGAGGCCATGAGAAGCACTAAATATTTAATTTAATGCAAATTCCTTCTGAACTGTATGAAAAAAGGCTCTTTACAGCTATTGAAAATGTAGCTTCTTTTACCCTACAATCTCAAGTTAATTACAAACACTAATTATGATAGTGTATAAAATTCAAGTCTTGGTTTTGTTACTAAACATAAATTTAGAGTCACTTCTTGGAATTGGTGAAATGCCTCTGCTGTTAGTCTATTAGGTGGTACATAAGGGCTGGAAGGCGTCTGAAGTTGTCATCTATTGTCTCACCCTAGGGCAGGACCGTCGAGTCCCATGCCACTCCTGCCAGGGATTCCTTTAGTCTTTTATTACAGGCTTCCACTGCTGATGGCTGCACACTCTGCAACAGCTCTTTTCTGTGTTTTTCCTTTCCTTCTTGTAAGAAACATTTCCCCTATATCTAATCAAAATTCCCCTTTCTGAAATTTAAACCTGTTACTGCTTTGCTTAACCCTTGTTGAATACAAGGAGCCGAGCATTTCTTTGCAATGGATTTTTATGTAGTTGGAGTGAGGTTTAAGAGTAAGTGTTGTGAATCTGCTAACATAGAGGTCTAAGGTTCTGTTAGTGTTAAATTTTGCTGCTAATGCAGTCACCCAAATTCATGTTTTGTCTCTAATATTTCAGATAGACCCCAAGATCATCTTCTTTATGTTCATAAATACTGATGGAGCTGTCTAGTCTTGCGTGGATTCAACAGTTTCAGTCCACAGGTACACTGTAAAAAGATTCGTTCACATATTTTTATTTACCAACACTCCGCTGCCCCCCAAAGCTTTGGGATCTTGGAGAAGTTGTCTTTCTGTCACTGCCAGGCAGTTGTGTTCCCTCCTGAGCTCTACTGGTAACTTGGGATGAGGTGCTCAATCTTTTTTTGCATCAGTTCACCCACTTCTGAACAGAAGTAACATTATCAAGGAAACTATTTACATGAGAGGCTTAATTATGCCTGGAGGAGATGCCTTGGTTAAGTCTTAATAAATTTTCCGGTCTCATTTACTGAATGTATAGTTGCACTGGGGATAGGAAGCCTGAAAACCATAGCAGTTGTGGGAGAAGCGGTAATCGGGGAGCATGACAGTAATTCACTCTTGGGAATATTACAAGCCTGCGGATGCACCATTTGTAGCTATCCATTGCATGCACATAGATAATAATCTTGCATTAGGCCCAATTACATGGTGTTGTGGACACACAACACACAGATTACATACAGAGCCAACGAGCATATGGTGATAAAGCAGTGGTGTAATTGAAGGAGACAGAAGGAAATGTTAGACTTGTTAGTGCTTCCAGTGCTGCAGTGCTTGATACAGCTGTTCCCCACCAGCCTTGGCCATTTGCTTTTCTGCTCCATTTCAAAGTCTCGCTTTCAAAATATAGGTTTATCGCAGAGTGAGGTAACTCAGCACCTTGTTCTTTCTACAGTGCGTTGAGAGAATTTTGAGCAGGAGAAGGAAATGAACATCGTTGTTTAACTTAGAGTGAAGCCCATAGACACAGAGAAGTATGTGCTGCCACATGAGGACTGTTGTTTGCAGGATTCCTGCTATCAAATTGTGTATGTTAGAAGCCTGTACAGAATCTCTAGTGCCCCAATGTAAAAGGTATTCAAAACCAGAAATATAATAAATGAGCTGCTGCCTTTTCAG
This sequence comes from Cariama cristata, assembly GCF_000690535.1. Lineage (NCBI taxonomy): Eukaryota > Metazoa > Chordata > Aves > Cariamiformes > Cariamidae > Cariama > Cariama cristata. The sequence continues at coordinate 69,945 of NW_009631458.1, read as the reverse complement.
TTCTGTTTCTCCATTTACCTATCAGTAAATCGGTCTAAATATTTCTTTCTAACTGAGCATTTTGCAAATGCTGCAATGTCCCATGGTCAGCCAAATGCGACACAAAAGCAGCCTGGCATATATCAAAAACTTGAATGGCCAGCACAGCAGACCTCTAGTAACTATGGTAGATGCTTATTAAGGCTTGGGGAAAAGTGTTAATCAAAAATTTAATCTACCATATAATTTCTCAATTTGATTAGCTGTTTGTGCTAATCAGCTGCAGAAATGGAATGTGAAAGAAAATCAGTCTCTGTTACCATCAAAAGACATCTTCAGCATACGACATGTTCTCCCCTTCCCCTTTCATTTTAATCCATTCGGATTGTAAACAAGAAGCATCACTGTGGGTATTGTACTGATGCACAGCTAGTAATCCATGTACGTTATGAAAATGCGTTGTACTTAGAAAAATGGGCATTTCCATAGTGGTTTTCCGTTTGCCTATGATAAAATAGGATACCGTAACATTTTTTAAGCTGGGATGTAGCAGGTGGTATTGTCATCGAACAGTGTTATGTGTTTTACAAAAAACCCAGCCCTCCTGCTTATTTTCCCGCTTGAAATGTGACTGGAAAACATTAAGACAGTTACTGTTTTACAATGTACTTATTGAAGTACTAATTGAAGAAATGAAACAGTTAATATTTCAGATAATTCTGTTATGTTGTATAACTTTTTCTGACATCATTGCCAGAAGATCCTTTTGGTTCATGTCAAGTACTTAGCTGGAACAGAGCGGGTAGATATATTGTAATGAAAATAATATTATTTCAGATTAGTAAGTCACCAGGAATTCTGATATTCATTATATGCTCTTAATTATATCATTAATTGAATTCCAAGTAAGAGAAACAAAATCTCTGTGTATTTTCTAATTTAGAGAATTGAGAGTGTTTGACTATTTATCTGACAGCCTGAGATTTCTGCTTTCTGAATTAGCTCAAGGACCAGGAAAGGATGCTTAGAATTCCTGAGTTTTTAAGATAAAATACTTGTATTATTAGTAGGGTTCAAAATTGAAATCCTTTCTTTTTTTTTTCCTAAAGTGTCTTCCATAAAAGTTGTGTGATTTCTTCTAGCATTAGGAGTATAATTTTTTTTGGACTCTCATCTAGTCCTGGATACCTGTATTCCTATTCAAGAGGATGTTGAAAGGAGTAAAGAATAATGCATAAATATTATTAAAAAACACACACACACAACAGTCATTTTGACAGGTTAATGATTTTAATGTAATTACATTGAGTCTGGAATTAACAACTCTTTGTCAGGGAACTACAGCGGTGTACGTGAATTTGGAGCAAATCAGAAGAGAACAGAAATGCAACTGCATGTAGTTAAATTTGCACAAAAAGTTTGAGGAAGGAGGTAGGTAATTGTTTTCAAATTGTGACAGGATTGCAGAGTGAGCATTCTTTCCTTTAAAAAAATTCTGATTAGTAGGGGATATAAATCAGCTTTATTCTTCAGAAGGAATAAAGCAGCTCCATGCGTGCCTCTAACCACTTTGGGCAACTGGCAGAGGAATGAGTTAGTAGAGCAGTTCCTCTGGGGTTGTAAATTGAAGTCAATGGGACTATGACCGTGCATACCAGTGGAGGATGTACCACCTCAAAGATTGCTGATCCCACGTTATGTGTCTTCCAAGTAGTCCTTGGAGGATCCTTAGGACTGCTGCAGTCTGCTTCTGCTTAGCTTGCAAGACCTGACAAGGATCACAGCCCAAGGTGGGAAGTTTGCTGGCATAAATAATATTGTCTATAACCTCAGTTTCCTGATTCAGCATTTTGGATGTGAATAGTTTACAGGGAGAGGACTTCTAAATGAGAGGACAGTGCTTTTTCAAGGAACAAGGGTATACTGGGTTCTGGAAGAGGTGGGAGGTGTAAGGCTGGGGAGAACCCAGCGGAATACAAGTTTCCCCATATGATGTTGGAGGAGTCAGAAGATTCTGGAAGGTTTCTGTTTCTCACGGCTTCCTGGTGTTTGTGCATCTGTTTCTATGGATTTGAATCTTAGTTGGATCAAAATGAGACTAGCGCCTTGTAGCAGCTAGCAGATGACTGGAGCAGAATTTATTTTTTCCCTTCATGCGTTAAAAAAGCCACTGCGTTGTGTGCTTACCTCTGTCAGGACACATACTCTTAAAAATCATTGCTGGGAAGGCTTCATGTGCATGACAAAAAACTTTGCAGAATGCCACTAGAGCGCACCTCTACCTGCAAACGTCGTGGGAGCTGTGTGCTCTGCACAACCGGAGCAGCAGCGTTAAATTCCTGCAGCTGTACTGGGCTGTAACGCAGACAGTTCACTCAATTAGTGCCCTTTGCAGTGTTTGGCCTTCTTTGTTCTGAAATAATTGCTGTTATCATAGATGCTTTATTGCCTTCATTATGGTTAACATTTAAGTATCGATGAAATGGTATGCTACTAAGTCATCTGCGCAATAGCTATCTGCTAGAGTTATTCCTGAAATTTGTGTTTAAGGAGTATATTAATTCAGCAGTGACTTAGGATTCTTAGAAGGAGGGTTATATATTTGTGGATGAATTATGAGAAACCTTTGCTTATTAGGAGCAAAACCTGAGCCACTCTCATCTGATATTTTGTGAGTAGAAATACTGTGTGATTGGAATAATGCTTTGTCTGTTAAACAGAAATATTTTAAGAAATCTAAAACTATTTTTGAATCATCAAATCAGACAGTAAAGGCTGACCTTTCCGCATCCAGATGAAGAATTGCACAGGGAGACAGGGATGTGTTCTCTACCCTCAGTGCAGAAGGAAGCTCGCTGTCACTCTTCCGTTCTGCCTGAATCCAATCCACGTCCTTTTGAAATCAATGCAAACTCTCCCTTGAATTCCTTTGGCTTCCATTGACTCCTATAGTGCCATGTGTGACCTATTCACACATCAGCTGTGTATGTGATTTAATTTTTGTGAGCTGACATGCGGCTTTTATTTATTAGTGTATACCTAAAATCTGCCAACCAAGTGCGTAGCTCATTTTTACTAACAGGCAACTGAGGCAGAGGGTGAATTATATTTTTATTTTTACAGAAAAAAAAATGGTGGTGCAATTAGAAATTCCATTTGTGAGCCCTGTTTGAAGTTCCCTACATGCAGGTGCAAATGCAAATAGCAAATATAGATATTGAGGGACGAGTGTGTTGATGTATATGTGCCTGCACCCTTATAAGAGGTTTTGTTCACTTTCTGAAATTGTTGTACATGCTCGTTTTGGCTAACTATCCGCAAAAGACTTTGATTTGCATCTCTGGCTAAATAAGGTAATCAAGCAGTAGCAATTGTATGACAGAGGTTCATTTTGCACCATATAAACTGCAACATTTGTGTTGTCATCATGACATTAGCAGGAATTCAAAGGTAGCGCTTTTCAGCCCTGTGGATGTACACTGGTATTCATTGTATTCACTTCCAGTGCTGAAGCCACAGTAAGGCAGTGGTATGTGCAGATTGCGAGGCACAGCTGACAAAATGAGATGGCTGGTAGCTGTAAGAGCTTACTTTCAGGTTTACTTCTGAAGTTGACAGTATTTCTGTCTTCATCTTATCCAGTAAACTTAAAATAGCCTGCGTTTGAGTTTTCCTGTATTGAGAAACTGAATACACAAACTTGTATTTTTGTATACCTATTGATCCCAATACTTAGCTATATGTTTCTTGTCCAATTTTTGGCAACGTCAAGTTCTCCAGAGGATCTGGGATGAATACTATACATTATACTATAAGCCATGATGCGCTAAGGTGTGCAGCTCTTATCAGCCTGGTGTGTGAATGTGTGTGACTTGACTGACGCAGATCTCTGGCAACAGATCTCACATGCAGATTCCAGATTTCCGAAACTTTGCTTTTACTGGCATAACTCTCTCTGCTCACAGATTTGGAAAGGAAGGGTAATTTTGCTCTGTTGGTGCAGTTTGCAGTCATGGGTATGTCAGCTCCAAAGCTGGCTCCAGATTGATAGTGCATCCATCTGGTGCAGAGCTATGGTGAAATACCAGCTACGATTCTCCTAATGAAGTGGTCGTGTTCTCTCCTGCTGGGATGCAGTGCAGCAGCATCACAAACACAATGCTGCCAGTGTGAGAGCCCACTCGCACACCTCTCCTGAGTGGGCCTGCACCTAGCCCTCTTACCCTGCAACCTCCGGGCTTTGCGGGTACACGTATGTGTCTTCCTGTGTACCAGAAAAACAGTCTTGATGGGGTATAATCTAATTTAGCTTTAATCTGCTGATCTTGTAGATGATGGTTTTGCCAGTGGTTTTCTAGGCAGAATTGTAAAACTGTTTTTAAATTGGCAAATGACCAAGACGGCTAGTTAACGTCTGTAAAACTCTTCAAGAGCTTTTGATGAAATGTCCTATGTAAATACAAAACATTGGAACAACTAAATAGTTCAGGGAAGGGTAATGTGCCTTTAGGTTGCTTCAGTAGGTGTTTTCTGACACAATTTTCTACATAAATGCAGATTTGGTGCACTTGGAGCATGGCAGTTATGCCCTGTTGGAGTGCTTTCCAATTCCTGTGCCATCTTGATAAACTTTATAGCTTCTAATTTGCTAGAGAGTCATTGATATAATTAGGAGCTACATAAATGGGAGCAATGGGAGCAGCACACTTGGCTGATGGTAATCGAGTCAGTTCATTTTTTGTAAGAAGTGCTAAGGGGGTCCCTACCAGCAGCTGAGATCATTTTCTCTTTAAGCTCTGCTTTGACAGAGCAGCAGAAATCCTTACATGCCTGGGTCATGACATGTTTTATTATGGTCTGTTCCACTACCCATATATTTTTTCATAAGGAAACCAAAGAAAGGGTACCCATCCATCCGTGTGTTTTCAAAAGGGCAATTTGAGCTGTCTGTCTGCGTAAGCTGGCTGTGTTAACAAGCCTGTGAGAGTCAACAGCTCTCTTTTTGTGTGAGAGCGAGCACTTTAAGTGCAAAGCTTTCATTTGCGGTGTGTGAGTTTGATGTTCCTTCACTCAGGTTGCACCAGGTTTTCAAGAAAAGTGGCAGCTTAACCAAAAAATCTGGATCTGTTCCAGTAGTTGATAAAAACTCATCTCCTGTACTCCTTGGTGCTCAGACATGGTAAACAGTAACCTTCATCCATTCTTATGCAGCTGTTGGTTGCTTTGCCCCAACAATATCTTTCATGATATGTCACAAATTGTCTGAGGTATCGGTCACCATGTCTTACTGCTTGCAACCTGGCAGATTTATTACCAAGAGTTTTAGCAGCTTGTTTCTCTAAATACTGTGTTGGTGAAGAAATGTAAATAATCGATCAATATATTATTCTCTTTTCTCTCTCTTTTTTTTCTCTCCTAACAGTACTCTCAACAATAACAACATCACCCGCATTCCTGTTACCAGTTTCAATCACATGCCAAAGATCAGGACTCTGTAAGTAATATCTTTGAATATGATAATAATAATAACGATGATGGTGTAAGCTAACTCTTTGGATATTTGTCATCTTGTGATAACCTGATTTCAGCCTCTTCCCGATGTGAACAATTCACCTTACTCTCTTGAGGAAGGTGGTCCCTGAGCATGCCTGATGCTGTGAGGGCTGTGGCGGGCAGGGCCAGGCCTGTCCTACAGAGATTTTGGCAGCCCCAGGCACCTCTGTGGGGATGGGGACAGCTGAGGCCAGGCCAGGACATCAGCCCATGGGTGGGGACCAGCTCAAACGGGGCCCATGGCCAGGCAGGGTGAGCTGGGGCAGGGCTGGAGGCCCACACTGCTATGGCGTTGCTGGGGCAGGGGCTGAGAGCTGCGGGCTGGGCTGTGTTAGAGTCCTGGGCCACGGCAGGGCTGGGACAGCCCTGGGAGCCCCTGCTGAGGCCGGGCAGGGTTGTGAACATGGCTAATGCCCTCAGGGCCATGACAGCAAGTGCAGCAGATTTACCCAGGGTTAAGTAACATTTGATTTTATCAAGAGTTTGAATTTATCCAGAAATGAAACTGGCATTTTTTTCCTATGGGAAAATCCATAATGTGAAGTGTGTTCCAAGCTGGAGCATCATTAAAATTGTTAAAACTGCTCAGGTGGATCAATTTATTTAATTTTGTTAATATTCTGTGTTTAAATACTATTTCTTCTTTTCAAATTCAGAATACTAATTTCTGAAACAAAGAATTTTTTTAAGAACTTGAAAAAAGCTTCTTTACCAGATACTTTCTGAAACAAAATGTCACTGATTCTGATGTATTTTTTTATAAAAACTTCTCTTATGTCAAATCCATTTTTCTATAGCTGGGCCCCATTCCGCTGGAAAAGCTCTGATAAGCTTTAGTAGACCATAATACTAAGACTATGAAGTTAGACTGTGTGCATTTGCATAATTTAACCATAGCCTACCAAAACAATTTTCTTTAAATAAATTGTTCCTTTAAATTCCTTTAGGGAATACACAACTTCAGGAAAAGTCATGTTTAAACAAAGTATCTCTTTTTTTTCCTCCAAAATCTCAAACTCAACCAAGATATACGTAGTCCTAAAAGCAAAGAAAGTCAAAGAGTAGCTGGCCTGGAAATTTTCTATGGCACTGAAAAAATCAAATCCTTCAAAGATGCTACATATGCATGTGTAAAATCATATTAAATAAGTTAACAGAACTGAAGAAAAATGGTTCTTACTCATGTCAATCTATGCAAGATAACCTCTGGTTTAAGTTTACATTCTTCATTAAATGGTGACATTCATAGATCTTAACGTAAGTAATTAAATGGAAATTAGTTGTTTGTCTCTTAGAAGAAAATGGGTTAAGAAGATAAAGGTGTAGTGTTAAAGTTCTTGGAGTTTTGCCGTTTCTTGTTCAGTCACAGTGGTCCAGAAAATTTGCCTAGCTTCTTCAGATTAGTCAGTCTTGTCTGTTACAAGATTTCAATGCCTTGTGTCATTCTTCTTTTAGTTTAATTTCGGAGATGGCTTTGTATATAGCTCCCTGGAGACTGACACTGACTAATCCCCCTCTGCTGTAATTAAGAGAGGGGGAAAAAAAAAAAAAAGATTAAAAAAAAAGGGAAGGAAGTCATAAATAGGATTTATACAGGGAAGCTTTTATATTGAATTCTGAGCACCACATTTTATAGAACATGAATGCTGACCCATTCTAAAAGGATTTACTGGAAATTTAATTTAGGGTCTATGGCTAAAAGGGCACCTTTGCAAACTTGCATTCGTATTCATTCACCTCATGTTCTGTAAAGGTAGTTTCATCAATATCAAGTGGCATGTTTCAGTCTCCAAAGACTTCCAAATAACATGCAGTACCCTTCTTAGCAGTTCAATATAGGAATTAAAAAATCCTACATAGACAAATGGAAATACAGTAAAATGGTTTAGTTTTCTATATTTCCTTCCATCTGTTTCAACAGAGGCAGAAAAGTCATCAAAATATCAATTAATATAAGATCAAAATATCAATTAATATAAGATAAATACAGGAATCAAATAGCATTTCATAATTTCTTCTGCTGCTCCTTCATATTAAAAATTCTTCCACTATCCTCAAGTTGTCTTAGCACTTTTCACAATTAATACTTTATTAATTATAATTATTAATAAAACAAGTTCACATAGCTACATATTACTCAATATTTTCTGAATATCTTCTATTAAGAATTTAGGCTAATACTGTTTTGATTTAAGCAAATCTTGTGTAAATGGATAGTAATACATTAACAACTAACATACACCTGAGCACATGTAAAATTGATCAGGTCTTGTTCACCTGTGTAAAATATTTATATAAGGATAGTATTCGAGGGGAAATGTTAATATTCTCTCTAGTTTCCTGAGCTTTGTTTCATTTGATAACCTGTTTCTCCTACATTAACATACAACCTCGATGAACAGCTTGCACAAAAAGAGAAAGCTGTCTGAGGCATAATGGCTGAATAAGGGCTACTATTTAATCTCTTGGCTGTTGATGCAAATTCAGCCCAAATGGATCATGAATGATGTCCATTACAGTTTGGTGACTCTACTGTTTTCTTAAAAAATGATCATTGGTTTGTGCACCTTCTCAAATAGCTTCACAGTTAGATGTGCTTTTTTTTTTTTAATAAGCTCTTGTTATTAAATTAATCCCTGGTCTTGTAATTAAATTAATCCCTGGTCTGAATGTTGCGTAAATGGGGACAAGCCTTTTTTCCCACCCAGCTGAGGCCCAGTGCCGTGTGGGATCCATTAGCAGGACATTTGGGGCTGCTTGTGCCTCAGCTGCTGTGGTAGTTCTGTGGATAAATATCTTTTTCTTCATGGCTCTCAAAAAAATCTGCTCATTTAAGAACAGAGAAGGAAAAAAAAAGAACATATTTAACTTGAACGTGACCACTCAGGGTGTTAAAACAAAAAAAAACCCCAACCCAAAACCCAAGAGAAAAGTGCTAGTAAGATTTGAAGCACTTGAAGAATTCTTTAAAAGAACAGCTCTTCTGTGCTAACCTTTTTTATTTAACTGTCTTTTCTGTTACTAAGTTTCATTGATCTTTTAGCCTTGATTGGAAGTGACAGGAATTAGGTTTTATTGATCTGCTTTCCTTTGCTTGAAACAGCTTTATTAATGTTAAAGCATGTCCCCCATACCTATTTGTTTCATGGTAAGCGTCCTGTTGTCTCTGCATGTCTGAGTGACTGCTGAGATGGGTAATTGCATAATTTCTACTAATTTTTTTATTTAAGGGTAAACTGAAAAGGTACCAGATCATTTCAGTGCTTTTCATGTTCACAGGGAATTGGTGTATTACGCTTTTGAAGTACTGTGAAAAGTCTTTTTGTGGCTGTATTCATTAGTATAATTATCAAAAATACATTCTAATAGGCTGCTTTGTTAAGCTTGATAGGGTCTCTAAATGGTCTCCTCTCAAAAGCAAACTGTAGAATAGAGTATCTATGCCAAAAACTTGTACAAACAACAAGGTGGGGCTCTGCTGGGGCAGGTGAGCTGGCAAAGAGGTGACAGTTTGCACTACGAAAATGGGAAAACCCAGAAACCAGCTTATACGAATGTAGTGAGGAAAAAAACCCACTCACAGAACTGGAAAGCTGCCTCTTTTTGAAAATTGTGGTTTTATTCCTCCTGTCTGCCTACATCCATACAGGGGATGCAGGGAGTGGCATGGGATGAGCTCTGTTTCAGTTCCGGAAGGAAGATGATTCCGAGTATCATTGTTGACTGCTGTGAGGGGAAGGGGTAATACTTCGATCTAAATGAAATGCTTAATCTCTAAGTTAGAACAAAGTCTTACTTAGGATGATTTCTGGCTAGATTATATTTGTTCTCTTTGCTTTGTAAATGTATTTTTGTTCTTTCAATCAACAAAAAATGTTCTAGGCAGAATAATGGTTCATAATAACAAAACATTTTACTAGAAATCTAACTTACTGCAGTGTCAATTAAATAGCTTCGTAACCCCTAAACACAAGGTCTTCTAGCCATCCTTCTAAAACAATTAGGTTTTATAGTGCTCGCAGGAGACTGGCATCTTTCATTGCTACAGATAAAGTCTCAGTTCCAGATTTGTGGTCTTTTACTGTGACTGCCCACCCCAGACATACAAATCTGGGGACTGTCAGCCTGGGCGCCACTGCTGACCTGCACTGCTGCTGGGCTATACGAAGATCTCACAGATAGTTAATTTCTTTGGTGGATGGACGAGGCTAAATCCTGTGTGCGCCAATTCTGTGTGGGTTTTTTTAATGTAATACCTGTAATATTAGTGAATAATGCTTTGTCTAACCATTTCTGACAAGTTTTTCAATCTGTTTTATCATTTCAGCTTTGATATAACACTGCAAATATATGACTCATTACAAGGAATGAAATAATTAATGTCCTGGGCTATTGTTTCAACCTAAAGTTTGGGAGCTATTAAAATTGCCAGATTCGCTCCCTGAACACGTCGTCATTTTGCAGACTTCCCCCCCACAATGTGGTAATGGTTCTGCAAGTCCCTAGTGCCAGGCATGAGGCAGGCTCGGAAGGGAGCTGTGTGGCTAGATCTTCCATTACAAAGAACAGCCTTGGCATTGCTGTGTGGCGTGACCCCGTTGTGGTTCCTTTCTTTGTCATGAGTCGAAAAGTCCTGTCTAGAACCTACATACTTGTGTTAAACTGCCACAGTAAAAAGAGTGATGATAAATTTGTACAGGCAACACAGGAACGTACAAGGTTTCAATAGCCTCTGGTGTTGAGGGTTTTTCTCTCTCTCTCTGTAAAGGAGAGAGAAGAGGAAAGAATCACCTATCATCCTGTTTTTCAGCCTGATCCTCATGTTTATACAAGCTGTCCTTTGAATTCACTCAAAGATAGCACGTTCATGCAGTTATTTCTGATATGAAATTACAGGCAAAGTGATTTCTTGGAGGAATCTTAAATTCTGCATGTTCTTTTCTCTAGAATGGCTGGCTCATGAGTACCTGTAGGTGGGTAATTATTTAACTTCACTCTTCCAAGACATTATAAATAATAGCACTAATTTATATATGGACATTTGTATATTATATGGCAATGTAGACAGTGAAGACCTGACTCAGCTGTAATCAATAACCTGGAGTGATCCTGCTTAAGTTGCAGTGAAGAGCCAGACAGACTAGTACTTGATTGCTCTGGTCTGTGTCTTCTGTTGAAAAAACCTACTACGAACTTCAGGGTTGTTCTGTCTTTTGTAGGCGGCTTCACTCCAACTTCCTGCACTGCGACTGCCACCTGGCTTGGCTATCTGACTGGCTGCGGCAGAGACGCACCATCGGGCAGTTCACCTTCTGTTTGGCACCTGTAAACCTGCGGGGCTTTCTTGTGGCGGACGTTCAGAAGAAGGACTTCGTCTGCTCTGGTAATGATGCCAATTATTCATTTAGCTATCAGCTGATGGTTTTATATTGATATTCACATAAAAACAGTGAGTGGAAAATTACTATTTTGTGTTTGAATACCATCCTGTAGCAGTCATGTTTGTTTTTATCATTGCTAAACTGTATGGGAGTAGATCAAATTGTTCATTTTTTCAACTTTATAAGAATTACTGGATTCGAGTTAACATTTCAGTTCTCAAATTATTTTTTCTACTTTGGCATCGCCAATGATATCAACATAAGAAATCAATTAAGTGTAGATAACTTGGTATTTCTCAAGGGAAGAGCTCTACAGCTGACTGGAATATGAAAGAAATTAAATAGGAAATGCTAATCTGAGTCTGTTGATAAATTATTGGACTATAGAACAGATTTTATAGGAGCAGATTTTATCCCAGGGACTGAAACAGGATTCTTAGGGAGCCAATGCACTTTGCTGTTCTACAAGTTTCCACACTGATAAATGAGGCTGATGATACACAGCCAACTCACAAACCATGTGTCTATACGTTGGGCTTATTTGTCAAGTCTCTGGAACTGCACTTGGCTCTTTTGTGATAGAAGTGTATTTTCATAAAAGAAGAAGAAAAAGAAAGAAAGAAAAAAGAGAGAGAGAAAAATAGGAAAATTGGAGAAGGAAATCTCTGAATTTGGCTGAAAGGAAGAGATCTGGGAGAGGAGAGAGGCATGGCAGTGTGTATGCTTTGAAAAAAAAAGGAAGATACCAGACACAAGTTTGGAGATAGTTTTGCAGCCCAAATGGTAAGTAACACAGGGAGCTTGTCATGAAGCTGGTGTGAGTCCTAGTCTTGACAGACTGTGAGTCTTGTGGTATTGTGTTCTTTATCTCTCACAGCCCATGAGCCCTAAAGCTTTATCCTCTTGCTATACAGATTGACTGATGGAAGTACAGCATACGTGCTCATGCTAGAAATGTTTTTAGGAATACCTTTTTCCTATACTTTCATTTACATGTGACAAAGAAAGAGAGAAACGGTTGTACGTAGAGAAGAAGAGTTTGATCCCCTTACCTATATCACGGATGGTAAATGAATGCCCGGCCCTGGAGGGGTGCAGGAAGTGTTATGGGCACATGGAAAATGAAGTTGTGCACCAGTGATTTTTGTGATACGATTTTCAAGAGTGCTGAGCAGCTTCTATGCAGTTGTGGAGATTTGATGATGCCCGGAATATCTGACAAATTACATCAAAAGTTGAACTGAAAGAAAAATTTTGAAATCTAACAGTCTTGAGAGAGGAAAGATAAAAGAAATGGATAAATGAATTAAGCTATTAGCAGAATCTAATTTTACCAAAGAGGTAACCACAGCATTTTTTTCTTATGAAATGAAGTTTCAGATGTGGCGTGAGTTCAGCTATTTGGATTTATGATATAGTGAAGTGAAGGAAAAAGAGTTGTTTAAATCAGGAGAAGAGATAATGATTGCTTAATGAGAAATGTAACATCAACAGAACTTATCTAAATGGAGTTTTCTGTGCAGAGTATGACTTCCAAAAGAGAAAAGGTTTTTAACAGTTACCTATTGAACTAAGAACATACAAGAGAACTCTCAAGATTGGCCTGCTTTTTTTGAAAAACAGAAATTAATAAAAATTAAAGGAAAGAAGCTTCCAGTAAGACAGTCCATCAACTGTATCCCCGAACCCTTGTTTGGGAAATGAAATATAATGAAAAAGAAATGCATTTGAAAAGCTCATTTTAGTGGAGGATTTAGCCGAGAACTCAGCTTAAGATGTGCTAGTTCGACAAAAAGCTACATGGTCAGCTAGTTTAAAGAGGATATAAATCTTCCCTGCTCCTTATTACAGTTCTTATTCCTGATTTTACAGCATAATTTGTTCATGTTTGACTAAGAAGTCAGACTAGGACAAGAGGTGAATAGTGAACTGAACTTGTCCCTCTGCAAAGGAATTTTATGCAATTTAAGCTTATATGAATCACTGTAACTAGCCTCAACTGGCAGTGAAAGCCACCTTTGCATCATAGTTATGGAGAGCTGAAGTACAGTGTAGTGAACTACTCTGTTTAAGTATAGGCTCAGCATTTCAAGCACTTGTGTTTTTATGGCAGTGGGAATATCATCACAGCAACAGAAACCTTAGCTTTTCCTCCACTGTGAAATGGGCTTCATCAGAGCATTCCAGTTCAAAACTTGTACTATTGCATGCTTCAAAGCAGAAGGAGTGGAATCAAATAATTTGGGGAAAGAAGAAAAGCATCCTTGAAAAACTGACTTCTGTATCTTTGAACTCTATGCAAAAATAGGGGGGGGTTATAATTTTATGACAAATGTTCCTTTAGAAACAAATTTTGAATGTTACGTACCAAGGAATAGTGTAAGTTGGAAAAGAAAAAGCAAAACACTGATAGAGAAGTGGCATAACTGGAACCCAGACCGCTTGATTCCTTCTGGTCAGTATGCTACCCATGCTGTACAGTGATGTTTATAGGCATTATGCACAGTGTCTCTCAAGATAATGTTGCTGAAGTCAGAGTTATGTGCAGATATATCTGCATAAACTGAGTCGTACCTGTGTAAACTGAGAGTCAGTCTTTCAAAAATGTTGTTCAGCTTGTGCACATAAATTATAAAAATGCTAATTCAAATGGCACTTGTAGGTAAATTGTGAGCAGCAGAAAAACTGCTCCAGGTTTCACTTGTTCATGCTCCTGAGCATTTGGCTCAGAACTGTAGGTAAATGTGTAGGATTAAATAGCGCCCAGTTGCCTGGAGGTAGGTTTGCAAATATGTCTAATTGGATTTGTGTTACTGAGGAGGCAAGGGAAAGGTTGTCAACAGAACTGAGCAGGGTTGGGAGGAGATGGCCCCTTACCGTCGAGGGAGAGGGCTGAGTACTATTGGTAGTCCTGTCACCTACCAGAGCCTTCTGGCTGGCTTCTTCAGCAAGCTGTCCCCTCCTCATAGGAGAGTCTCTTCTCCAGAGCCACCCCTGATGGAGCAGCCTTCCTGGGCATTTGCCCTAGAGCCATCTGTTCCCAAAGAGATCTCCAAGCAGACTCTTCCTCCTGCACAGCCACTTACTGAGCTCTGGGATGTGTTTGGTGAGACAGTCTCCTACAAGACAGTATGTTATAGAACGGGAAATTGTGTGCCACCAGAGGATGAGTGCCTCTGTTGATGTGCTGCACATAGGTAGCACGATGTATCTCTTCACTGTACCCGTGCAATTCACTGCCACATTGCCATGCCAAGAGGAAACAGTCCACTAAGCAAAGTCTTAACATCAGTTGAAATACTACCTGCACTCTGATCCTTGGGAACTGTTTATTTTTATATTCCCTTAGCTAGCAGAGAAGCATCTGGGGGTGCTGGCTTATGCTCAGCACCTCTTAGAGCCTTCCAGTCTTTGCTTGGATCAAACCCAGCCTCCTTCCCATGTTCAGATGTTTCACTGTTGAACTGGCTTCTCTTTGTCTGTCTCTCTCAAACACGCACACACACACTCTCTGCATCTTTGTCTGTCTCTTATCCTCCTCCTCTGACCTCCTTAAGATAGCAATTTTATTTTGTTTTCCTTTCGTATAAGTTTTATTATGGCTCTTTGATTTTTCTTCTACCTGCTGTTTACTTATTGAAGTTGAAATTAATCTACATATTGATCAGCTATGTGAAGCCATAATGCTTTCTCACCTGTGTTAATGTGGCTGTAAAGCTTTGCAAACTGAAGCAGTGGGTTGATGAAGTTATACCATCAGCAGCACCTTGGTCTTTTCAGTGCTCTGTGCAGGACCCCCTGAATGACCTCATTTGGATTTATTTACAATGATGAATCATTTTGTTTTTCCTAAGTATATACATGAGAAAATAAATATGTATCTGAACTGTGTATCTAAGAATGAAGGAGATGCATTCAGGAGCATTGTATCTCATACTCTGATGTATAGCATACTTCAGCCACTGCTGTTCTCAGCTAGCTGCTGTCAGGACAGCTCAAATGTCATCAGTTCTCAACTGGTTGCTTGCAGGGGAGACTATCTGGTAGATAAGGAGGCAGAGACTGTGGGCTGATTTCAGTGGGTGGTGCGAGGAAGTTGATTTGCCTCTTGTACTGTTGCAGCCAGTTCTGAGGCAGTATGCTAGGACTTGGTGTTGACTCTGAAGGTGCAGGTTCGTAGAGATTAGTTACAGTTTTGCTCAGTAGCTTGAGGTATTTTACAGTGGACACCATTTACAGTGGAGAATGAAGATTGAATGAGATTTCTTAGAATAGACCAGATATTGATATTTCTAACACTTAATAAATTCATACTTTTCGCATGTAAGAAGCACCAGATTCTGAAGTCTTGACATTAATTGGGAGCTGATTTGTCCTGTATGTCTTGCGATATGAAGTTTAGCAAAGTGTAAAATACATGATTTTTAAGAACTTTTCTAAGATAGTTTTCTTTAAAAATGAAACAAGCATTGTAGAGAAGGAAGTTGGACCCATACATCATTCCCTCTTTCATTAGAAACTTTTTGTCTGATCCTTGATCCTTAGCTCCCATTCAGAGGAACTACAAGAACCTGGAGAAAATCAAGATGCAAGAGAGAAATAATTACTAGAGCCGAGTGTCTAGTGATTTTTGGCTAAATAATCTGATACTGATTTTAAGAAAATAGTGGATTGATCCAAATTGGGGTTGAAGATCTAGAGTCTCTGATTCATACAGTGAGACTGCAGCTGAGGTATAATAAAGAGGAAAATATGTTAGCTTCCTGCTGCTTTATGCAGACTGGAAGCCCTAATGAGGAAGCAGATTTATTTGTTTAGGTGAGGTCAAACAGTCTTAAAACATAGCTGTTACTCTCTGGCCCAGACCACAAAACTCAGTAGATTGTCTTGCTCCATTTTGCTCCTAATATCTTCACAGCATATTGTTGAGGAGACAACCAACAATGAGTGACTAATAAAATAGCACTCCTCAAGCTTAGTGTCTTAATGAGAACATTCAGAAGATGCCAAAGGAAAAGTGTGTGGGGAGAGGAACTCTCCCCCATCTGCTCCTATTTAAAAGACTCTGCAATAGCATTTCTGCATAACTAGCAGCAGGTCTGCTGCTCTCAACATGGGACACAGAGGTACTGCCAGGACATAAGACTGGTGCTCCCTGGAAACTAAAGGGAGGGGGACACTATTTGCCAATGATGCAGATTTTGCCAATGCTGGGCAGTAGCAATTGCTCCTGAGGGAGCAGAGCGGTTTCTCTCCATGCAGTCCATCCCAGTTCATGCAGACAAAGGCTGCTAATGGCCCTCACTTTTAATGGTCACAGGAAACTGGATAAAACAAAGTGGGAGGAGGCAGCCTTTTTCTCTGTGTGTGTGCCTGTGAATGGTCACTTTCTGCTGTGCGGGACACCCTCATTGTACAGCTGGTTTATTGCTTTTAGAAGTGAGCTTAACTATTTCGTCTGACTTTGACCTCTTTCAAAAGAGTGGCCTGTGAGTCGTATTAGATAAATAACATTTTTTTTCTCACTGTTAAGTTGATTCATGCCTTTTGTGATCATCAACGGACCCAGTAAGTAAGTACTCTTACAATGGAGTCTATGCGGGACTTTCAGCATTTTAAAGCCTTTTGATAAAAATTGTGCTTTAAAATTGGTCTTAGAAAATTTTTGTGGAACTCTGAGAGAATTTTTACCCCCTGTTATAATTTGCTACCACAAACTTAACATTGACATCTAGTCTAAAGAAACATTTCAATACTGTGCATTTGTTAGTTGCTCCTCAAATGAAATCCTATAGGAGGTTTGGTGAGATACTAATCACTGTTTATCAGAGTTTATTTGTTTTCTGTTTCCATTAAGTTTCCTACTACAAATTTAAATTTACTCTATCCCTAGCAGTTATGTTGTTTCGTACTGTAATAATTTAGTTCTTGAATTGCTTTGTATGTAAGATGCCACGTATGGTGTTTTTTTGAGGAACCATCTCACAAATCTGAGCGCTAAATACGTATTTATTAAGGCACTTACTATTTCTTTGAAGACCGAAGCTGAAAATTGGCTTTAAATTACAGTAAATTTAGTTTTACTGTCAGAAAATGATGTCTTACCTTTTCAGTATAATTGCCTTTTTTCTGGAATTCTCTTTTCCCCAAAGCAGTATGTGTAGCTTTTTAATGCTTATTTAATGATGGCAGGTTGGGGTACAATTATTCAGCCACTGAGCTTTTGAACTGTTGCTGTAAGAATAATAACGTGATTAGTTTTTATGTTAATGTCCAAAAACAGTGGCTTGTTTTATTACTAGTATGTTGGTAGTATTTTGGCATACGATGGAAATGCAGCATGGTGGTCTGTCCTGCTACGGATCAGTACCACAGCCTTGTTCTGAACTGGTTCACAAACAGCATTGATGTTAAATACGAAGGAACAGGGTTGACTCTCAGTATGTGGCCAAGGCTTTGTATGAAATCTGTAGACTTTTTCTGTTCAATACATGTATGTGATTGGCAACACATTTATAGAGACTCAATTAATAACAGTAATTAAAAAAGATATAGAGCTGCATATAAAATCACTGCAGAATTCCATAAATGAATAGGTGGCAAATTCAAATTTGCATACAGTCAGTATCAGGTTTGTGCAAATTTCTGTTTTATTGACAATGAAATTTAGTGATGTTGTATAGTTGCATTAAAACTGTGGTGGGCTGACCGCTGCCAGCTGCGCACCCAGCTGCTCTCACTCCCTCTCCTCAACAAGACCTGGGAGAAAACAAAATCTGCTCCAGCACCTCCTCCCCCTCCTTATGCTCTGACTTTGCTGCTCACAGGGCTGTTTCTCACCCTTTTCTCCTCACTCCTGGCACTGTTTCGCCCTTTCTCAAATACGCTTTCACAGAGGCACTGCCAGCGTCAGCGGCAGGGTTAGCTGTGTCCTGCAGCAGGGCTGCAGTGGGACCGGCTGGAACCGGCTGTGGAACCCGGCACCGGGCAGCCCCGGCCTCTCCTCACAGGGGCCTCTGCAGCCCTGCTGACAGCACCTGGGCACAGACACCCCATACCAAAACTGAAAGGATCTCCTGGCTCATTGAATTAATTCCTTGTAATTCCAGGAAAATGTGTTTAGGTCAGAAGAGCCTTAAGAATTTTGTTCTGTAAGTTCCAGGTACCATAAAGAGCTTGAATGTACCAGAGGTCTCTTGCAAAAGACCAAAGGCAGCAACCGCAGGCTGTCCCAGGAGGAAGGCAGGAAAGGTCGCTATTGCCCTGCATTCCTTAGCATGTCCCAGTTGCCAAAGAATTTGGTCCAAGGAATTCTGAGGTGGCTCTGGGAAGAGGACAGCACCACACTCTTCAGTCCTTGCCACTCATCTGGAAAAAAGTATTTCCTCACACCATTGGGTGAGCTCGTGACTAGGCCGGACCCCTCAGGTGTCATTATCAGAAGAAATGTTGCATTCTGCCCAACATCCTCTGAGTAGCTGTGTCAATCTCTAATGCTTCTGATTGAGGTGAATCCTGTCTTCCTTCTCTTCCTGAAGAGCCAGCTTTTGTGCTGAGGCAGGGGAAGTCCTATGTTAGCTGCGCCAGGATGTGGGGAGGTAGGGGCAGAAGCAAAGACAAATGTGCAATGAAACAAAATCAAGTTGTGTTTAAAGCTGCTTTTCAGATACCAGTAAATCAAACCTCAGGGACTCAAAGCATGGTCTTAAACTATTCCTATGCCTTCCATAACTTTATCAAACTTCATCGTGAAACAGTTCAGGTCCTTTAATGGATAACCTGTTTAGGAGGCCATTCCAGAACTATACTCCCTTCATAGGCTTACAATTGATCATGGCCATTATCTATCATTTAACCTTGTACAGGTGGTATCCTTTCACTTAAATAATTTATCTTCCTCTTCATTTTTATGCTTGAATATATTTATAAGTTCACTGTATTATTTCTGGACCTATTTTTAAATGTCACTTCATATGCACTTTCCAGACTGCCGATACAAATTGTGGAATTGGCGTTAATAAGATTACTGTGCATAGATGCCATTTGAACTGCAGAAGCACTACGTCTTTTAAGACTTTCTAGTAGCGGGTTTTTTTTTTTTAGTCTTTAGCTTGCTTTGGAAGAGCAAATAGTATACAAACCCAGGGAACCAAATACACGCTAAGAGCCTTCCTTATGGTGCAATAGTGAGAAGGTTAAGTTCTGGCTGCTTTTAGGAGAAAATACCGATGTTGACAAGGCTAGAGAAAGACCTTCAAAGAAAGGCTCAGAGTGGGCACAGGACATAGGAGATGTTCGAACTCTAACTCTTCAGTCTCTTCTATGGAAGACTTAGATGGAAATAATTTCCCTGAGAGAAAAACAACTTGTCATAGTTTTGAAAGGACTTAACTTGTCTCACAGATTCTGTTTTATTAATCCTTCAGAAGAACAAATCTACCTACTTCATTTGTTACAGGTGAGCCTGCTGCTTTGTTCTACTTTCTTCCATTTTGTTTAGAAGTATTCAATACAATTTTGGTACAATTGTTGTTAATTGAATAATTGCAATATTAGTGCTTCTAGGATAAGATAAGGTGAAGTAAGGTCTGATTTTCAATGGTGTTACTTTACAGATATATTTTGAAACATGCAAAGTACGTTTTAGTAAAGTAGGCTTCATTCATTACGCCAGACCTTCCTTTCACTGCAATTGGATATTTCCTTTTTTTATTCCTCAGTATTTGTTTGTAAACCAGTTGGTGTTGACTTTGCCTACAGAACAGTTGTGCTCATGTACCATGGATTTTTAACAGATAAATTTACTGTTTGGGAATGTTCAGCAAAACAGTGAACTTGAATCAGATAATGAATATACGTGACTAGAAAATTTTTGCATACCATGAGCTTGATGGTATTAACATCATCAGTCAGGGGCTCAAGTCAGTAATCGTGAATACTTAATGCTGTGCTCAGTGAAAAGCTGTTGAACAACCATAGATGGAAATATTTGCATAAACCATTTGCTGCATATTCCTGTAAAATAAACACGTTTGTACAAATTTTTCTCCATTAGTGGAGTATTTGCCATCAATAAGGAATGTTAACTTTGCAGATAGTCAGTTGCGATTGACTTGCCCGTATCTCTCTGCAGGACTATGCACACTTAAATGTATTTTAATACTGGCATGCAAACACCAATCAGGAGCAATACCTCTGCTTTAGGTATCTTTTTGAGATTGTATTACTGGGAGTCTAGCGAAAACTATAGCTCATGTAGTAGTAATCGATTTCAGATGTCCCAGCATTGTAGGAAGTTCCAATGGGTAATTTAATTAGACCACAAAAGGTCATAATATATCCACAGATCTGCAATACTTGTCATGTTTTGGTTTTGATCAATAATTTCATGTCTGCTATACTTAAAATGATTTAAAGTCACCACAGATTTTTAACTGGTAAATCCTGTCAGATTTATCTTAAAATCCAACAATATTTTTTACAAATAACTAAGATTTTGCTGGTGGAAAAGAACTGCTGCAAAGACAATTGGATAGGTGAGGAGGTAATAAAGCACACTACTTAATGTGCCGTAATTGGGTGTCGGTGAAAATGATATTATTTAGTTTATTTAGTCATTGCAAAATTTATTTTAAATGCCTGTGACATTTAAACTGTTCATTTATACACCATAACCATTCTATTCTAATTGTGATATCAGTCTATTTGCTGCTCTTAAAAGGCTAGAGGCCAATGAGGTGCTTATTTGAAAAAAGCACTTAATTTCTCTGTAAAGCTGGGTCTTAAGTCTCTCCCCTGTCTCCTCTCTCCCCCTAACCCATAGTCTGAGACTGTAAAATACAGTGCAGGCTAACAGCATGCCAGATATTAACTACCATAATAATTGGGGCTGTCATTCCATTACATCAGGCACAAAAAGCATAGTAATTTTTGTTAATCACATTCCTATCCTGGCTTCCACATTTTGTTAGTGTTGTGGGGGTTTTTTATAGCAAAATGTATAATTGAGTTGATGATTTTTATCTCTTAGAGAAAAATATAATTAACATGGTGAACTAGTGCTGCTGTGTAACAGAAAAAATCTGAAATGACAAAAGGACAGATAGTAAGAAGAACTTAAGAAGGGAAATAATATATATGCAGCTGGCTTGTCTATGGCCATTTCCTTTTGTTGCATCCATGTCGTAAGGACTTTACTGCACTTGTGAAAGACACAAACAGGAATCCTGAAATATTTTTGCTTTTCCTGTGTCTTTTCTTTTGAATAAGTATTGGCAGCAAAAGGAAAATTCATTTTTAGATTTCAAATATTCTTCCTTAGAGGCTGTATCACCTTCAGGCCGTTGATCTGTATGCTAATACTCTGCATACTTATGAAAAGCATACCCAAATTTTAAGAACTTTAGATTCCATAGCCTACATACACTTGTTTTCTTGACCAGTCCTTTCGTTACCAGCTCTCCACAACTATACAAACATTAAATTGATTAAACTCTCATGGATTTTTTTGTGCTTTAATTCTATAGATCTGCTATGGAGCTAACAGTAGATCCTCATTTAATTGAAGCAGTTAAATCCAAATCAGATTTGAAATTCTGTTCATAGCATCATTCAAGGAAACTTCACCTTAACAGATGACTGTTTGTGTAAGAGCTGATGAAATATGGACTAGATGCCTGTTGAGTGTGCATGTGTAATACAGTATTTTGTTCTTTGCAAAGGGAAAACATAAGCAAAAGCATTTGATAATAATGATAGCAATTTATGCACAGTCTTTTTATTTCATTAAAGTTTTCAGAAATATACAGTCTAGATCTACTTTTACTCATGAAGAAGAAAGAAGTTCACCAAATATAAAGGGCTGTATTCAGCATAGAATCAAAAGTATTTTTACTCTAAGCACAAAATGTCAGTTAAAAGTGGCAGGAGTACTGGATATTTTGGGGTACTCAGAGAATTCAAGTATATAATGAGAAATTAAGTTTATAAAAATACTCCTTTTTCCATCCTATTTTAAGTGAAATGAGAAAACTGATCACTCATCATATGTGGGAAATAGACTCCACACAAAGACAACCTCTTTCTTTACTTTTTACTTTACTGTCTTTCAGCATAAACTGTTATTTTTTCATCTCATTTTCATTGCATCTGCACCAAGAATAAAGACATTATATTGTTTTTTCTCTCTATTTTGACATCATGTATCTCCCTGGTTAACTAATTGGTTATTTGTTTTACTCACCAGCCATAAATCAAAATTCTGTTCGCATAAAAGTTCCTCTTTTATAGTGGAAGATGACAGCTAAATGATTTTTAGTCCAAATTCAGGGTAAATAAAAGTGCTGTTATTGGCTTTGGTCAACTGTGTATCAGGTGTTTGTTTGGAGAGGATCCAAAAGGCTTAGTGGGCAGCGCAAATAATGTTCTGATTTGCCTTTTGGCCTTTCCATTCAAAAAGTTGCTGGAAAGTTCCATGATATTTAACTGTAGTATGATATTAATTATCACCTTGTTACTATTTCTACCTGCTTTTTGTGCAAGGAAGACTGGTGTTTCTGTCTTTTCTGTCTCTTTTCAGAGCGCTTTGTGTAATAACTTCTTTTCAAACCATTCCTTTAGTGTAGAGCACTCTGTAAAACTGTGTCACACAAAATGTACAGGTGATAGCCGAGTTCCACTGGATCTTGTACTGTTGATTTAGATGCGGTAGAGTCAGGAACAGGCTCTTAAAACTCCAGCTGGCAATGTGTCAGTTTTTTTTATATTGTGCCCTAATGAAAAGGGCGTGTATTACTGCTTCACTAACCCACAGTGATATGTTGTAGTGTAACAACTGTGCAAAGTGCATTTTCCCCTTGCTACAAAGCCTCTTCAGAAAGCACATCAGAAGTGTGATGATAAAGGGCGTGTGGAAGATCTGACCTTGCTGCCAACTTTCTTTTTGCCTCCCACAGAGGAAGGATTGCTCTGAAGTGTTTCTTCCCAGTCTGATAATTCTCCCTGTCCCTAAAAGCTTGCAATAGCTTGTTTGCACGTCCCTCATTCTTCATTTTGTTTTGGGCATTGCACCACAAGCTAGGCAGACAAAGAGAAAATACGAAATGTATGTGATCAGGTTGTAAGAACAAACCTCTTGTTCTTATGCAAATATAACAGAGACTTGTGTGCATTTTGAGGTAATATAAACTACTTTTGGAAGTGGTCACAGTTAAAAACTTACAGAAGCCTTAAACTCCGTGAAAGGCAGAACTGGCAGTGCTGTTGGTGATATGCAGCAGAGCTCCATTAATTTGAAGGAATTCTATTAATTCACAATGATGGTATGTCTGCCCTGCATTTCTATAGCCAGAAGACAGACCCAAGGAAGCTGCTTGTCCTGCCTGTTATACATGTACATGTTTAACTGGTGAAGATTTTTCTGTTTGTTTGTTTAGTTGAAATAGCTACAACTTAAATACTGTATCGCACACGGTCACATATGTAGACTGTGTTAAGACAATGTCTAATAAGAATTTGAAACTGGAATGAGTCAAAGTTCAGGTTGCCTGATAAATATGAGTTTGATTCCTTGGGCCATATGCGTTAGGATTTAGATTTTTAACTACATTATTGAATTATTTTTTACAGTAGATTTTTGCCCAGTTTATTCTGTAGAGTGAAGCTGCTCTAGTACTGAAACCAGCTCTATGTCGAGATAAAAGACTGTTGCTGGTAAACTCCTTATCTGCAACTGTCACGGAAGTTGGAAAGTGGACTATAAAGATATTTTAGCAAAGGGAAAAGATCATTAGTATCATCTGATTTTGAAAGCAGCTGCCCACTCTCCTAAAGAGTGAATTTGACTCCTACTCATGCCACAGATATGCTGTGAGATCCATTTTTTAAGATGGTCACTACCTCTGAAAATCTAATTTCTGGATGCCTGAATTGGAGTTCTGAGGTCTGGTCTACCAAAATACAGTCATTCACAGCTCTGATTAGCATCAATGAAAGCTATATTTAAAACACATACAGTGCTATGAAACCACCATTTTTCTCCTGCTGTCCTGACAGAAAGTCAGGTGATGACCCAATGAAAAAAATTTCAAACCCAGTACTTTAATTTGGCAACATTTTGTACACAGTTGAAATGGTGATCTTATCCTGAAACTCAACAATATGCTTTAATATAAGGCAATTCTGGCATCCCTGGCTACAAAATAATATTTAAATGGGATAACCACTTGCTTGAGCTAAGGAAAATTCAGACAAACAGAAACAAATTCACATCAGAGTTCAATACCTTTCTAACGGAAGGCATGATTTTGCAGTAATTGTCTTTTGCTTTCCAGGAGGGCTCCCTCTGCAAGTGTAAAGTCAACCTGTAGAAATTTTCAGCTGACATCTTTTCCAGCTGTATGTGCCTTTCAAAATAATGATACTTAGAGATGCTGCTGAATGTCTTTCTGATGTTGACTTTTCATTGCTGTTTACAAGTCTTTGAAAATAGGAACATAGGTAGGCTTGCTATACGAGTTGACATTGTTGTGCATAGTTAAGGGCTAAAACAGAGGATATATAGGCATAAATCAGAACATTTATAAGAATGTTCCATTGTTATAAAATTTTAGTTGTCATAATGATACTGGATTGCAAATTGATGCAAACAAATATTTTTGGACTTTCTGTCACCTAGAGTTATAATTTATTAAAGTATCAATCAAGAGTCTGTTCCAATACAAACCCCAAGAATGCACAGATTTGTGTATAGTTTTCCATGTTTTCACATGTGTTTGTTATTTGACAATTATGATGGTTTAATTTTTCCAACCAAAAGAACAAATATGTTTTGTGGTTATAATCTGCTATAATCTGGAAAAATACCAGTCTTTCCTGTTTCTGTTATGATTTTATCACTTCCTACCAACACAAGCCTTCATGTTCAGCCCTCTGTGTCTGGTCAAAAAGATAGTTGAGGTTTCTTGTGTTGCATGTGCTTTGGAAATACGACTCACCATTAAAAAGTCAATAACTGCTATGTCTTGATGACCTCAATTAGTGTAGCAAAACCATTTTATCTATGTCTAAGAGTATGTATACATCAAAATTTTAAAATTTTAAAAGTAAGATTCATAACCATTTGAGTAAAATTGACATAATTGCTACAGTTTAAAAAAGAAATTAACGATACAAACATGAATCTACTGGATTGACTGGAATGTATATAGAGCAACATCCTCATGCTAAACCTTTGTAAGTAGTTTCTTGACTTTCAGTGGAATTATTAGATTAAGCAAGGATTTGAAGGTTTGAACTCACATTGTTCTAAATTCTTTTTGTTTTCATTAACTGCATTGTCTAATCTTGAAAAAACTAGCTTTGTATTTCCAGTCTTTATGTCATAACAGGTTACCTCATTTCAAAAACATAAGTCGTCATTGATGACAGTCTTCTCTCAGTGTGTAAAAATACTCAAGGAGTGTTTGTGTAATGGAAACTTCTAGGTAAAGATAATTTTTGGAAACACTACTTGATCTTAAGGCTTATTTTTTAAATCTTGGAATAAATTGATATGGCTGATCATAGAGGAGACCAAAGAAGTGTTCATGAGGTAAAGAGATTGATAGAGTGGAGTCTGAGGAAGAATAAGAACACAGTAATCTCTTACACGTTTTCTCTGCAATTGATTTGTAGCACGTTATATTCACTGAATCCAAATAAATATTACTTAATATAATAAAAGGATCTGGAAAACTCAGAGGCTGATGTATTTTGTTGTTAAAATCTCAGGCGATCATTTTTCAAAACTAACATTTAATGTTTTCATTATGTCTTAGGTTCCCCATCTGAACCTCCATCATGCAGTGCCAGTTCCATTGCTTGCCCATCTGCCTGCACCTGCAGCAACAATGTCGTGGATTGTCGAGGAAGGGGCTTAACAGAAATTCCGGCTAACCTACCAGAGGACATTTGGGAAATGTAAGTCCCAATCTAATGCACCATTCTTTTCCATGTCCCTTCATTTTTAGTCCATGTCATAGCCTTCTGTGTGGAAGAAAGGCACATGTTTTGAAAACTCTTCTGAACAGTTATCAGGTATGTTGCAGTTGTCCTCTTTACTTTCATTCTTTTGATCTAAGGGCTCAAATAATTCTTTAATGTAAATTAAGATATTGTTTGAAGTTGCCCTACCCCAAAGCAAGATGAAGTTCTTGGCGTATTATATTCAGATTGTGTTTACATTGCACAAATCTGCGATTACAGTTCTATAGTCAGGAAAAGGAAATACACAGTCCTTTGTTTTGAAAGTGAATTGTTTTCTTTTTAATTGGTGAAATCCTCAAGAGATGGAGGGATTTCTTGTTAGTTTAGCAGGATGCATTTGTGATTAAGTGAAATATGACATCAGAACACGTTGTCCCTGCTGATTTTACCTTCTGTTTCTTGTCTCCTAGATTTTGTTATTCCCAGTTCTTCAACACACTTATGACTTTTTTTTGTGTTGTGAAATCAGATGCTGGTTTTACAGACTTGTTTCTCTTTACTACCTTTAGGAATTGTAATCATCTATTTTTGTGTCCATGACTTCATATACTGTGGTCCTGAAATACTCTTATGTTAAACCAAGTTGCTTTTGGTTAGTCCATAGGAAATGCAGATCAATTCTTCTCCTGTTTAGGTGCTTGTCGTACAGACGTTAATGACATCCAGCCATCTTTTATAGTCTACGTAGTATGAATTAAAATATTTGTATAGTCACTAAACTCATTCAGCTTCTTGTTGCTGTAGAAATACTGCTACATAGCAAGATTCACTAGGATAAAGTGTAAGTTGAATTGCTCATATGTCGCTTGGCCCACTAAGATGTGCCAGGAATGTGACAGTTATGGCCAATGGAGATGATGTGCCGTATAGTTTGCTGGTGATCTGCTCTACACTGCCACTCCTCTAAGTCACTTTATCAGTTGCTTTTATAATTTAAGATTCACCTCAAATTTGGTTGGATTGCTGTCTCAGCACAGCAGTTTAGAGGTAGCTTATGCTCGATTGTCCATCTCCACAGAAAAGGTGTATTAGAAATGAAAAAATTACCTCAGGAAATGCAAATAAACAATATCTTAAAATTAACATTGTCAATAATGTATCTAGAGCATGTTAAGAATGTTTACAGGAGATACAAACTTTTATGCAAGCTTTGCAGAATGCCCATTACCTGCTTGCTCGCCTCCTGACAAAGTTCAGATTGTATTGGTTGTGTTCATTTCCAGTATATTGTGGCACACAAAATATACATGTAATACTTGTTTTTCTGTGCATGAAAGTTGGTTAAAATTATCTTGAAAATATAAATTGTGTTTGGCATACTAAGAATATTCAATGTTTAGTCCTGTTTCCAGTTCTGCCAGATGGAGTACAAATTTTCAGAAGTGGCTGGAATGGTTCAATAACAAGAGACGGAGGATGAAATTGGTCCAGACTTGCTCACAAATTAGAGTTGGGCTAGGAGAATTGTAAAATTTAATTTCATATTGTTGAAAATGCTAGCAGAGATCAGATGATCTTTGTGGCTCTATGCCAGAGTCACACGGTGAGCACTATCTGCAGGAAGACTGAGATCGGCATGCTGCAGCACTCTCCTGACAGCAGTGCACCTCAATGTGAAAAAGCAAGTGAAAATGTTCACCTTCAGTGTAGTTATAATAGCATCGATTATCCAAGTCCTGTCCCCGTTTTGGTTGCTCCAGCCCGCAAACCTAGCCCTTGTAACTTCTAGTAAAAACAACTTAGGACTTCTCCTTAGCAGAGCAGAAAGTGAAGGAAGACTTGGAGAGCCTTTAAGTTAGATGATGAGGTAGCAATGTACCTCAGTGCATATAACATTTTAAGGAACTTTCATAAGCTGGAGGTTATAAACCTTCTAGGTCCATAGAACACCACATAAAATTCTTAGCACACCATTTAATAATTTAGATCTGTCAGACTTCTTGCATTTTAGGCAGTACTTATTTGAATCTTTGTAGAGAAACCTCTTCTGCCTCTCTAATCCTGCACATATCCTTGCAATTCACAGGCACTTCAGGCGGGAGTAGTTCTGCAGAACTGTAACCCTTATGAAAACATTTGTTGCTCACTTTCTGTGGGAATCAATTCTGTAAAGATTTCATTTTTATAGAATATATATATTAAAGACCTTTATGTAGTTATATTAATTTACGATGCGGGTGATGAAACACTGGCACAGGTTGCCCAGAGAGGTGGTAGATGCCCCATCCCTGGAAACATTGGAGATCAGGTTGGATGGGGCTCTGAGCAACCTGATCTAGTTGAAGATGTCCCTGCTTATTGCAGGAGACTTGGACTAGGTGACCTATAAAGGTCTCTTCTAACCCAAACTATTCGATGATTCTATAGGTCTATCAGAGTAAGTCTTAGCAAGTCACATCACTTACAGTTTTTCCTACTGGTAAAATAGTGTTTGCGTTTTGTAAAACTACTAATAAAAAAGAACAATTAACCTTATATCCAAGGGCAAAGTATTACATATTCTCACATAGAGTAAAGGATATAGTCACCTAGAAAAATGTTTCTGGAAAATGGAATAAGCTGCCACAGTGTTTTCCTGGAAAAATCCTGACGTAAATTCTTTTGGCCAAGGTAGCCCTTCTGGTTTATGCAGAAGTCTGTCACACTGCTCAGAAATCCAGTTTGTCTGAGGCTGCTCAGGGCTTATTCAATATAAAATCTGTCCAGAGGTCTGGTTCCAGCTACACATGGAATAATGACTGTCTTTTGCTTTGATATGATAGGCAGAATAATACTGTCTTGCTGTAATGTTATAGCAATGGGGCCAAGTAAATTCTATCTACATGATGTAACCCACATCTCTTACTCTCAAGCCAGCAGTACTGCTGGTTTTTTTCCCTTGGGATTTATCCCCCATGGTTGGCATTTAGTCAGACCATGTGTATAAAAGGTGGCTATGCAGTGGTGCTGCCTGAACACTTCTTTCTGGGCTCTCTAATCCTGTGATCTGATCCTCATCATCTTTGAGAGATCTAACTCTTACTAGAGATGAGATTTCTCCAATGGAATATGGAGTACTGACAAACTACATGACTGGGTTATATAGAATTCTAAGGGATATTACTTGAGATGGTGTATTTTTCATTCAGCCATTTCTATCTAGCATTGCAAATACTCATTCCAGTACAATAAATTTCCTCCTATAGACTGTAGTCCATTCATAATATTTATATGATAGTATTAAAATGCTGTGCCTTCCTCAGTTCCACTTGGGACATTTCCAAGTTCCTTTGCTCGGTTATTAGTTGCATTCAGTTACAGCTTTCTAGCTCTTGTATTTCCCCTTAACTCAGTATTTCTTTGTAAGCCAAATTGTTTCCGATAAGAAGCCTTAAGTGACAAACTGTTCTACAAAAATGAAACACACAGCTGTTAGTCTAACATGGTTATTAAAGGTGACCTACATTTCACTTTGTGTTTTGATATTAATTAAAGATCTTTTACTCAGCCTTCCCGCCTTTCTTCATTAACATGGGTAGGCAGAACCTTCTCCGACAAAGCTACCAACAAGTCCTAAGTTTGTTTTTGTTGATAAAAACCTATCACAAAACAGGCAACAGAACATAAAATGAGCATCATATGACACTAATTTTGCCTTGCTGCTGTCCTCTGCCACTTGTGACTGGGAATTCTGGTATGTTACTCTATTACATCTCTCCCTGAGGTGCGTTATCCTGAAGGTCCTCATTGCCAGAATGTTTATTATTAAATAAAAGAATTTAGGAAAGCTAGAAATCTGTATCCCAGTCTTGCTTTTTCATAATTTCATAATCTAGGTAGCTAGGATGTACAGAATGCAATTCATTTTTTTTATAAAGCTTCTTGTTCAGTGGGGAGCTGACAGCAGCAGCCAAATTGACTGAGGAAAAATGAGTTACAAGAAATTGAAACTGAGGAATACAGACTGTGTGTTGAATGTTATAAAATATTCTCTGCTTACAAAGTGGTTCTCTTGTGTTTTTCGGAGGAGAAATGAACAGTGTCTGTTGTAGAGAAACACTTGAGAATAAGTGCAGAAAAGTTTTGCATGAATACTTGGATGAAAACAAAAGTCATTAAGCACCTGGAGGCATTTACTGAGAAAGAAATACCAAAACAAATATGGCTTGATGGTTTGCTGGTAAATGAACAATATGGTCATTTTATTACATTGGAACAGCATCTACAATAAAAGGAGAAGTTTGCATTTATTTAGAAAGGGTGAGGGAAAATGCATGCAAGATAAATACGGAACAGTGTGTGAATGCAGAATGGACTTGACCTTGGAGGGATGACCTACAAACTAGTAGGAAACAAAGTCTCTGAAGAATCTGTGTTTCTAATCAGACTTGATTGCATTGCAACCAGTGCCTGTCAGACTGAATGGCAGCTCAGCCCATAAAGACAGCCAAGCCAGGATATAGTAGAGACCTATTAAATGCAAAGCTACCAGCTGTGCCTGCGAGAGTCACTACCCTGCAGCTTGTGGGAGCTTGGAAGGGTGTTGTGAGAAACACACAGCGGATTTCACTCAGCATGTGGTTTGGGCTGTTGTTGGCTCAGGACATAGGGCTGGATGGATCTGAGCTCTGGTGCTGTCTGCCTGTTCTCAGTCGTTAGTGTTTGGCTGGTTGTATGTCAGGGAAAGGAGAGCTTTCCTGTACTTGGAGATGTGGGGCACTGGGAGTAATGGCATTGCTAGCCCTGTCTGTGGTGTTTCAAACAGTATTTGCTTCAACGTGCTGCCTGCCAGGTTCATTTGACGCCTCCCAGTACCAGAGAGTGATCAGTTACTCCCTATTAATCTTTTCCTTACCTCACTACACTTTTCCTCTGTCCCTTCTTTAGAATGAAGTTTTCATATTGTTTGTTTATCTGGGACTGATCTACTTAATTTTTTTATTTATTGCTGCGAGCAAGGCTGTATTTTAGGATATTAATTCCAGACAGCTTTTGTTTGAGAATTTTGTACACCTTGAAACAGTCATGCACAGACTACTAATTCTGCCTTTGTGTTTTGTAAAAGTTTGTGTAAGACCTTCTGGAGTGAAGGCAGGGAACAATCGCCGAAGGCTGGCCCTCCTGCTGCTGGCTGGTGTGGAGCGCGTCGTGGAGGGTGCTCACGCTGTGGTGACCAGAGGCAGGCAGGCTCCTGGGATGCTGGAGCAGCGATCACTGGCACCAGCGCTGGCACTGGGCTTTGCTTTGGATTGTGTAAAAGATTTATTGCTAGTGGTAAGGGTGGGATTGTGGGTTGGGACAGACACTGGAGAGAATAAAGACTAGCTGGGCCCGGTATGGAAACTGTTGGGAAAAGAAGGCTGGCCTCAAATGAGGAAACAATAAATCATATGATGAGAAAGATTGGGAACAAAGGAAATCAAAACAGGTTGATAAAAGTGCAATGAGTCTGAGAAAGTGAAGGAATATTTGGTGGTAAGGCCCGAGATTGCTGGTAGTGAGCCTGGGACACAAGCTCTGCAGGGTGAGCTTTGGGGATGTGGCAGGAGGACTGTGACACTGGGTGACATGGATGGGGGCTGGGCCCCTGTGGGGCCAGGACAGAGTGGCACAGGTGAAGGTGGAACTGAGGAGTCACTTCCCACCAGAATACACACGTATCTTCCAGATCAGTCCTGCCTTGTTACCGTGTACTTGAGAAACCCAACAATTTGGCTGTCTTTGTCCCTGTGCGCTAGTGACCATCTATGCAGAGATTAACTATTAGACTACACGGGGATTTACTGTTTTAACGGCTGCTTTTCCAGTTAGACATCAGTGCAGAGATCTGGATTGTGTACTTTTGTTACACGTGAATTTCCTTGTGATGGAATTAGTTATTTCAGCTTTTTTGTTTTAATCTACAAAACTAAATATATTATTAAAAAAAAGTAGAAAAATATAAGAAAGTGCCAAAGTTAATATTTGTAGCTGCAGTCTTCATTCAGTGCTTTTGTATATATTTATTGTGGTATGCACTTTAATTACAGCATAGTCTCATGTTGCTGTTAAAAGACTGGATTCGTTTCTTGTTGTGTAGGGATGCCTTGGGGTTATGTAGCGAGGGAACCTGTGTATGTAGGGTCTGTTTACTTGTTGCAGAATCAGGAAAATTCTAAAATGGGGACTGTGGGAAAGATAATCTCATGAATGCTGTTCAGAGAAGTGCGTTGTATCTCTTCATGCCAGTGGTTTTATTAATTAATTCTGGGCAAGTTACTTGCACAAACTTTTCATGGGTGGTCACTAGTGATGTAATCCTTGGTTTCTGGCTGACTCAGCTGAGATATTCAGAAGTGCTGAGGACTCACAGCTGCAGCAAAAGTCAATAGGAGCTGCGCTTTGAACATGTTGTGCTATGCAACGCTAATTACTTTGAAAAGCCAAGTCCCAATCATCTGCAGACTTATAAATCAAACTCCAGAATCTAAAGTATGTCCTTAGATCTTGAAACTGATCTTAGATTGCAAACCTGTGCTTTTTCATACCAAGCTTGCTTTATCCCTGTTACTTAACCTTTACAATGCTCTCTGGCTGGTGAAATTAAGAGAAATATAATTGTATAAACCAACAGTAATGCTGGATAGGATGTATTTAAAGCAGAAACGAGTACCTTTTGTTCAAATGCTGATGTAATTGCTCCAGACAGAGTAGAGAGGCTGACAGTCTCTCAAGGAAAAGTGCTGCTTAGGCACCCGTATCTGGTGAGATAACCACAGCTTCCCATCTGGCTTCTGAGCAGAGTAAAATAGGATGGCAGCCCTTCTACCAGCATCTAGGTTTGGCTTAAGGTCAGTTTTGAGTCACTTGTTCTATGTTGGTTTAGTTTATCAGTCTCACTGTTGATAGCTGAATTGATGACTGATATTTTTCTAGGTATGAGTAGTGCTTGATTTTGGTACATAATTTCTACTCTTAAGAAAAATGCCAGAGTTTGAGCACTAAGGAAAAATCTAATGCACTTAACTGTTGGTTTTCTCATGGTTCTGTCAAAATGAAAACGAACCTACTTTTCTGCAAGAGAATCAGTTTGAAATGTAATGTTCTACTTGTTCCACCTTTAATTAATGCTTTTCTGATAAATTTAATATTTAGAGAATTGCTGTCGTGAGGTTACCACTGTGTTGGACATTGTTGCAGACAGACCTGTAGATAGAGAAGTTTGTTGCTTTTGTTGCCTCAGTGATTCTCTTGGAAAGAACTTACCTTCTCTGTTCTTCAGTACCTGTAGGAGTGTGTGTTATAGCAGAACTGGGACTTCTGTTATGAATCTTGATGAAACTTCTGTGATTTGAGGAAGGTGACCAAGAAATTCTGGGCATTTAAATTACTGGTATATTGAAAATCAATTTTCCACCAATTAAAATGAAGTCAGAAAAGCTAGTATAAAAATATTGAGCACTGGTAACTATTTATTGTAATAAAATTAATTCTTTCTTATATAAATTAACTGCACCATAACAATTTCAGATATATTAACAATTGACTTTGAAGTTCTCAGCTTCTTGAAGGCAAGAGTTTTTTCTTTTTTCAAAAATATAAGTGTGTAGAAATTATAAACTTTGAGGATAGAGGAATGACGGTTCTGCATTTAACATTGTTCTTCCTCCTAAAAGAAAATTATAATAATTTTCCCAAGCTTCCAGTAAATACTGTAGCTGAAGCCAGCACAGTATTTTTGAACACTGTAATAAATGCTCCATAATTGCCTCTGATGGCAAGTTCTCAGGCTAGGGAATCAGGTTGGCTCCTGTAGTTGAATCATATAATATGATTTTCATTCACTGCTGTAAATTGGCTCTGGACAGCTTCACATGTCGAATTTGACTACTATTTTCTGGATCTCGCTAGGAAACTGTGTCATTCACTCCTTGCATTCAATATAAAAAAAGAGGTTTCTTTTGTCAGGCCAAAAATATGTAGAATATCTTCTATTCTATGAGGGTAAGACAAAAAACTGATACAGAAGTAATGAAGAAAATATTTTAGGTTGAGAGTCAGTAAAGAAAATATGAATATATGGGAAATATTAAGAATGAAGGTGTTTTCTGTGCTGAGACATTAAGGAAACCTGGAAGCTATGTTGCAGCGTTTTAGAAAGAAGCAGTAATGGCAGGGAGTTTCTGCTGTAAGATCAAGGCAGGAATTATTTCTTACATCTTTACTTTTATTTGTAAAATTAAGTGTAGCTAATGTCGTCTGTAGGCATAAGAAGACGTTTTTGTTCTGATGAATCTCGATTTCATACGCATGATAATTTTAATTTTGGCTGTATCATTTTTTACATTCTTCTCTTTATAGTTGTGAGATTGCTTTAAAAAAAACTTATGTGCAGGTGAATTTTACTCAGGCAAGCTGTGTAGGAGTTAGTAGCCTTACAAAGTTTGTAGCTTTGGGGTTGTTGGTTTTTTTGGTTTGGGGTTTTTTTGTATGTGTTCTTTTTTTCCCAGAGACATCACTTCAGTCCAGCAGGAACATAAATTTAGCCTTATTAGTAAGAATGAATGGTACAATAAAAAACACATATATCTTTTTTTTATCTAAGACAAATGTCACTCAGAAGCTCCTGTTTTGCCAAGCAAAATGAAGAGATTGTAATGTATAATGAGTATATACATCCTGAAAGCTGATTATGAAGGTGTAGAAGGAATCACAGAAAATAAAATAGGGAGCATAAAATCATAACTTTGAAATAAAATATACTAATCAGATTTTTTTACTGCACAAAACACTAGTTGTCTTTCAGCTTAGATATGTTCTGTTTATTTTGCTAAAAGAAAAAATTAAGTGAAGAACAAAGGATTTGAGGAATATTTATATTCAAATGACAGAATCTGGTTTCTTGACAAAATATTACAGGTGGCAGAACTTCAACTACCAGAAAGCTATTTAATTTTCCTTACTTATTTCGTGTTTTACCTTTTCCTTGTCAATATTTGTAAATGTGTACTAAAAATAGATGTTACAGAATGTACAGAGCTCTTCACAGTAAGTTAGATTATAGATTAAACAATTACACTTTTTCCTTTCTCTCAGTTTCCTGCTTCCATTTCCATTAAGTCTAACAATATAGTTTGGTGTTACAACTTGACAAATATTAGGCAAACCAACTTGAAATCCTCAGATCCCTGAGCTAGTTATTGCATTGTTAGAAAATTTGGAAAGTGATCTGGGCTGGAAGTTTCTTAATGTAATTGGAAGTCAATAGAGGGTGGGCAGGACTGACCTACTAAAGTAATAATGAAATAGCAATATGACTTATTAAGGGGTTAGTCTTTCTGGGACCTAAAGGAACAAAAACTTACACTCAGTAAAGAAACGTTCTGTGTCTGGTTTGTTAAAAACCGTTCCTACTTGTTTACATTTATGAAATAAATATAGGCCAACTATTATAAAAATAGGCCAACTATTGCTTTCCAGCAGGCACTGTAGAAACCATGTGTCTCCCAAGTATAGACTTCAAGCTTCAGATCAAAAAACAAAGTCCCTGCTTTTATGCCTGGGCACAACCCACAAACAGTTCATGTGATTGTGGCATTGCAGTGCAAGGGGACTCAGGCACTGGCAGTGTGCTCAGTGGATGCCTGCACCCTCACTGGGAAACAAGGGAAACAATGAGACTGGCAGGAGAAATAACAATTAAAGGTGATGAGAAGGGTCTAAAATTCCACGCAAGACTGTGGAGCATCACAGTGGTAGATGGATAAACCTTGAGATTTGGCATCACTGCATTCTGGCTGTTTATGTTGATAGTGACATTGGTGTTGTGTCAAAAACTTACAAAGTACCAGTCTACAGATTTCACTGGTGTCTTCCTGTTTGTCTGTACCATATTTAATGCAAAATTAACATACCACAACAGAGCTGGTGGATTCATAGTGTGACTGCTGTTACAAATTCAGCATTCACTAGTAGATGCCTGACCAACTGCTTGACTACAGTGTTGTGTCAGCTTAAACTAAATTCACTGTGGTATTTCGGAAGATCCAATATCACTAGCACTACGTTTACATGAACACCATGGTATCAGGGAACATATCAAAACATCTGGTTTCATTCTGAAAGATGTCTTTTGGTGAGCAGAATTATCTGTGTAGCTTCCTAGGTAGATTTATGTTGACAAGTCACTTCATTCTTGATAGGATTTGGTCTGTTGAAGATCTGCCCTGAGATGAATAGTTAAGAAGCAGTCCTTTTTAAAACTAAAGCAGGAGCTTGACAACTAGACCCTGAAAATCAACACCAAACGTCAGAATAGGAAGGGAAACTCTAGTTGTCACCTTGTATTAATATAGGTGGACAGTTTACTGGCTCTCAGCTCTCCAGTTCCTAAGGCAGACTCAATGAGAGCGATTTATAATACGTATTATTAATTTTATTTGGAAGTCATTCAGATATTGCGATGAAAGGCAGCAGTATAAAAGCCTTGGAGAACCATATGTGTTTAGAGATTTTATAGTGGTGGTAGAGTCTTTGGCTGAGGTAGAGATTGAAGGCTTTAACTGTCTGTTAAAAGAAGCAGTAAGCACAGATATTTAAAATGCTGAATGTCCTGCCATCCCAAAGCACTTTGTTTTCTACCTGTCAGAGAACTGAGGGGTGAGAGGCAGAGCCACAAAAAGGCTGTTCCTTGATAATGTAGGTCCATAAACACTTTCTGAAGAAACAGGACTGCAGGTTTTTTGCCTTGCAGTATGCAGAGAAGTGCCCTGTGCAGCGCTGAGGTGCTCCGCTGTAAAGGGCAATGACTGCGGCTTCTGCGTTTTTCGCTGCAGAATAAGCCACAGGTTCTGACTGCATAACTGCAGGGCAGGATTCCTTCCTTCCTTCCCAGCAAGGGTGCCTCCTGTCCAAGGCTATCTTGGAGTAAATACTTCAGTGCAGCTACCCAAACCTGTTGTGCATGGTAGGAATAAAGCTTATATTTCAAATGAAGAGGCAAGAAAGGAGTCAGGACAGCCCATATTTGTAGTAAAAGGACCAGATTTTAAGTATCATTTATTCCTCTTAAATACTGAAAACATATCTGTGGACTTTTCTTCATCAGAGTCCAAAATGTGTAATAAGATATGTAAGTACAAAATACGACATAAATGTAAGGTAATGGTCCAAGCAGCTTTTATAACCCATTGGTTCTTACTCCTGGGCAAGGAGGAACAGTCTCTCTCTTGATTGTTATGTGCTCTAGAAGTTTCCTCCTTCCTAATGTAAATGGTTCTGCCCAGCCCTGGGCTTTGTCACTGTGGGGGATGCACATCCTGCTTATTTCCCTCAAACAGTCCTTAACCATCTCCCTGCAAATCCCTGCTTATAGGGCAGGAGAAAAGCGAGGGTTTTGCCCTTCCCAACAACCTTGTGTGCATCCTGCCAGACGTGAGCGTGCTACCAGTTACTGCTGCACACTAATCTGATCTTATGCTTTCTATCTCTCGGAGACTGCGTTTGGTTGTTGACTGCCTGAGTGATGCAAGCCCGAAAGAGCCCCAGCACTGGGAGCAGAGCGACGCAATCCAGGGAGCAGCCTGGCTCATTCACTCGCTTTCTCTGTCTCCCAGCAGGGAAGTTCATGACTGCCCAGTGCAGAGGGATGTTCCTGACACGTCTCAGGCAAGAGCTCCATGGCACTGTTAATAGAGCATGGCTGTCTCATTTGTAGGCTCTATTCATCTGACAGCTAAGAATTATCAGTACTGATGCTTCACTCCCTCTCTCTTTTTCTCCAAGCTAGTGATTTGTCTATGTTATGGGTAGGTAGGCTTGACAAAACATTACACATTAGCAGCTGAGACGGTGTTTGAAATGGGAAAATTGCTAGCAAACTGCTCCATTAGAGACCCAAATAAGAAATTCTTTCTTTCCCTGAATGAGAGAGAGATAGTTAAGGCCCAAATTAATACGTCTGTCTCCCCCACTCTGCAGGGGGAATCACTCTTGAAGATAAATGGCTTCATCACTCCTGAGAGTGTTAGCTGGCTCTACAAAGGCTACGTTAGGCAGAGGTTTTTTTATCCTTTGTGTTTTGCCATCCTGGGTGTGAGCAGTATGGGTGCCAGATGAGGAGGTGATGGAAAGATTTGCACTTCAGTGAACTTTGAGTTGGATTAGTGTGGGAATTTGAGTGCTTTTTCTTTACTCTGGGGTAGTTTTTCGTATTTAACTGCAGTTTCCCCCTGTTTTATTTTTTTTCTCCGATACGTTTACTTTTTTGCTCTCATTGCTGTAAAGTCATTTAAAGAGAGTGGGCAGGAGGACGACTTTACCCTGTCTAACATCGTGTTATTACAAGAAAAATGCATCTGAATCCACTGGGCCCTCATACTTTCCAGTCTCTGATAATATATTGGAGAAGAGAAAGGAAATTATTGTTGTTGTTTGATGATGTTGTTAAAGACTCTCAAATAAAGCTTCAAGAGGCGGACAGACCCAATACTGCTGCATGTCAGAAGGGGGGAGATATGCTTCGATTCATCTAAGCTATACAGCTGGCAGCAGGCGACATAGCACAGTGAAACGGGTAACTGAAAGGAGGAACAAAGGCACCTGAGAGGTTTGAACATGGCCAATTTATTTTATCAGTTTTATGAATTCTACTTGTGGAGCCTTTTAAATAGATCTTGTTATGAAAAACCAGAGGAAAATTGAGGAAAATTTTATTGAGTTGTAAGAAATCTTAAATGTGGGGATAGTAGTTCAGATGATCAAAATTTAGCCTTTTAGGACTGTCTCTCTTGTACAGAGCTCTCAAATGTGTTGTAAAATTATTTTATAGTGTATTCTGGTAGTACATTAAAAAAAAGAATTCACTGAGGTTGCTTTGCACTAGCACAGGTGGTTTTATAGTGTATGACAACACTCCATAGCATGCAAGGATAGACCGTGAAAAATACAGTTTTCCAGAGGTCATGTTCTAGGTAAACTAGATAATTTTCTCTGAAATAAAATGTAGGTGTAAAATTTAGATTTAGCTTTTCACTTTTTGGAGATAAAAATGACAACACTGGGTAAGAACTCTGTTTTTCACTTTATTTGAGAGATGGCACCTTTAGCAGCAGTTTCCCATTACATTGTGAATAACTCTGGTTTATAATTAAACCTTCATCACTTTGAAACTACCAACACCCCTTCTGGCAAAACCTAGTGTTTCCTAGAAATTTTTAATCCTGTACTGTCCTTCGCATGTCATTTATGAGCTCAGATGAGGTGAAAGCACAAAGTATTAATACAAATAATTTTTCTACTATTTTAGTTGTGTAACTGCATTGTGTTTTTCAGCCTATGCCTGCCAATCTGTAATGTGTACTTATGAAAAAAATAAATGGAAGTCATATTAGTACTTCATACTTCAAAAATCCCTGGTTATTTAATGCTGCATTTTAATGCTCCAAGATCAGCTGCGTTTTGTGCCCAAGTTGGAATCAACCTGCAAACACACTCTGATTAGAGTACACGATACTGCATGTTGCTTGTCTGGCAGCATCTGCGAAATGTAGTGTGCTAAGCATAATGCGTTACGTGTACTCTTTAGTCCTACGTTTACAAAGAGCTTCATACAATTAAAAAAAACAGAAGGTGCTAAGGTAAAAATATAGCAGCAGATGATAACAGCCTTATCCATCTATTTCTGTACAGGCCATCTGCTGCAGGTTTTGTAGGAAAGGGTGAAGAATTCGGTATCGCTTCAGAAGGTAGCTCTGTGAAACAACTCTTTTTCTGTATTCCTTTCCACCTTTTCTAGAAATTTCATTTTTTCTTATTACTTGGGATTTGCGACCATTCCAATTTTGGCTTTTTTTTGCCCTTTGGGGCAAAATTTCTGTGTATATTTCCACACTTGAGTCGCTAAAATTTCCTTGAAATTTTAAGTGATTATACAAAGGGGCCATGTTTCCCCTCATCACTATATTTGTATTTCCCTGTAAGGACTGCTATGCTGCACCTATGTGCAGCAAGTGTGAACCCCCAGTTTCCATCCGTAAGGCAAGAGAATTGGACAGTCATGGCCCTCTTTTGTTCCTAGAAGTGTCTGCATAGAAATGCTGGGGAGGAGTTAAACACCAAACTGGCAAGTTGACAAAAAGCCTTTATGGGAAGAGTATGTGTACTGCTAATTCTGGTGACAAACACCCAACAATAGTAGCGTGCTGAAGCTTACAGTAATTTGCATTTCACTGTGGACTTGCCAGAAACGAAGCATGTTATATTTAGACCAAGTGGAAGGGAAATCTCAGACGTTAATTCAAATCACAGAACAAGGAATAGAATTAACTCTGATCACAACCTTTAAAATAGGCTGCTACAGAAATACAAGAGTGCGTGCACGCTGACGGTACAAGTTGACTGTGCAAGTATCACAATATTCATGACTTAATAGCTTCTTAGAGTATAACTGAACTGGTAAAATATCTTATTTCCAAGGAGATTTTTCTTTTGTCTATTGAAAGCACAGATCAACAGAAGGATACGCTGAGCAATAGAGAGCTGGTGGGCCTTATGCGTTTTCTTTATATTATTCCCCAGTCCTTTAAAAAACATGATTTACTTCTCCCTGCATCTCAGTTTATCTCTGTTCCTGGTTTTAAAATTTTTTTCTCCCCTCTGCATTGCTGCAGCAGCTCTAAATGACTGGAGTGATTCATTCCATCGTTCCAGTATGTTTTTGTGTTTCAATTCTAAACCACTTCCAACCACAGATTTCAGCTATTGAAACAGTTTCTTTCTCTGACATTTTTGCAAAAAAAGTACACAACATTTGAATAACAAGTAAGAGCTAGGTAAAATCGAATTTTACTTTGAGTTCCAACTCTGATTGTAGAATTTGAGCTGCCATGGTCATTTGAATTTCTTGTATGGGGATCCACTTGTACATTTCTAATTGAGATGAATTTAGGGTTCATCTGAGAAGACAGTCCTTTTAGCAGGAATTTGGGGAACTTACTGACAAAGACTTGAAAATACTTCTGGGAACGAACAGATATTAATCTTAGTGGTTACTGCATGCGGTATCTTAAAACTGCTTACATTTTATATTAGTGATGCATTTATGATACTTCATAAAGAATACTTCTTTCAAACTAAATCTCACAAATGTAAATAGTGGCATTTTCTTGTGGTCTAGACCATATTTTAGAACACCTTCAGTGTTTGGTAGTTAAAATAGGAAGATGCAGTCCTTTTTTGCTCTGCTTTAACATAGACTTACCCCCCCACACTTAAAAATCTGGATTCATATTGCAGTGAATTCCACTATGTTTTTCAGCTTGTTCCCACAGATTGTTGCTCCCAAGTTGCTCTGATAGTATTAATCTGCTTATTAAGCTGTCACAACAAAGCATAGCTTTTAGTTTAGATAGTTATGTTCTATTTACAACAGCTAGTCAATGAAAGTGTCTGCATTTTCTACGTAAACTTTGATTAAGTAGTAACAAAATATACCTGCTATTTTTTATTAATTCCATGAGCTTTAAAGGTGTGATTTCTATAGCCTGTGACTTTTTCCTCTACAGATTTAGTGTTATCAGTGAGACTATTTTATTTTTCAAGTTACGTCCTCAGTATTTCTCCATTTAGTGGCTTTCAAAAGAAAAATCTGTTTCACATAAAAACTCTGTAAAATTCTTTTATATTTATATAAAAATTTGCTATCATGTTTAATGTTATTCCTGTCCTATAATTGTGTTGTTAACATGTATATTATTTTGTTTGTTTTCAGACGTTTGGAACAAAACCTTATCAAAATCATTCCCCCTGGAGCTTTTACCCAGTACAAGAAGCTTAAGAGAATGTAAGTTTTAATAAGACCAACATGCAAGAGCAATCATGAATCTTCTAGCTTCAAGTTCGGTATCTTTATTTTAGAAACATATTGGCAATTTCATGTTGAAATCACTGGGGATTGCACAAATAATCTCTTCAAAGTGTAAACAACAGTGGAATTTGGTTCAGGATGCCTAACAGTGCATGAAATCCTTAATAATGCTTAATTTCACTTCCTATTATAAACGATGTGAGCTAATTAGTCTGTTCAAACTTCAAATCTGCTTCCTCAGAAAAGATTTTAAGGTCTATGGTTTTTTCTCATTCATTCTGGTATCTGGTTGCACCACTTTAATTTTGTTGACCCCAGTTATAGCAGGACTGCATGTTCTTGCAAAGTAGTTAGGATTTTTTTGTAGTGGATTCAATGTCCTGATGTTGAAATGGTTTGACTGTTTACAAGAAAGCAAAGAAACCTGCTGGAGCTTAATCTTAATCACCAGTGGACACCCAGACAATTCTTTTCTTATTAGCTTTTGTGTTTTCTCTTTGGATTTAAAAAAAATAATCCTGATTTGTAGCAGTGCTCTCATGCAGATGACCTGCGCGTTCCCCAGGTCGGTCTTTCTTTTCGTTTTTAAGTGATATATGAGAGATGTTGTGAGAGTAGTACAATGATACAAGCAATGGTAAAACAAGTTACTCCTGCTTCACCATAGTGTCAAGATGTTGATGGGGTACCACTGGACCAGTAACTTCCAGAAGTCATTCAGGCTTTGTAGCTCAGCGCGAAGACTGCCAAAAAGGTGCCTTTGCAGTTCTTGTTTTCTGATGTGAACATTACTTACTAGAATTAAGAAACTGTCAACTCATTTCATAGAAGTCACTGGATTATCAGGTAGCTAATGCTTTTGGAAACTGAAATGAGCTTGCGCTGTACCTTTGGATTTAAGGGTAAAATTACTGTGTTTGCCAGTCCAAACTTACCAAGTTCCTAGAGCTGAAGAGCTGTAAATATGGATCTTAATATTTAACAGGTCAAATCATCAATCTTATACAGTCTCTTTTCTTCTGTCTTGCTTTCAATATAGCTGTATGTATTTTTAAAGAAGTACTGTATTAGATAGCAAGATGGTAATTTTAGTGAAAAATGATGGATCCCTTTTCAGTGACCTAACTTGTAACTTTTTCATTATTAAAGTCACTACTTAGTTCTTTCCGAGGTATGACTAATTTTAGATTTTGGCAGTGTTTTACTGTCCTTTCATTTTTCATGACTGGTGAACTCTAGTTATATGGGAGTTGACCAAAAAAGTCGTCTTTAACTTGACTAGCTGCTCAACCCAGTGCAGTACTTACTATGTGAAATGATTAATTTTAGAATTACACACCAGAATTCCACTAGCAAGTTGTGTTAACAGCTTTCTGGAGTATAATTGGCATGATTTTTGAGATCTGAACTCACAGTTAAATAGTAAGTTATTGTGCCAGATGACCTGTATCAAAACTTAGTTAACGTGACAGCGTTTTGTGGAAGAACTTGGGATAGTTAGGCTGCAGAATGTCCCATAACAAACATGATGTTTTGCCATTTGGTTATTGACCTGTCTCCTTGTTAAAGTTTTATTCCTGCCGAACAGTGAGGCTCTAAATTGAGCATCACTGTTGTTATGTGAAGTTTAATTGAGGATATTTGTTCCACCATCTGGAGAGATAATAGACATCATCTTTTCAGTGTGGAAGATTCCCCATATTGTTAACATAAAAATATACTTTGGTCAGAAGACTACCTCTTAAAACAAAAGAATTGTCCCTCCTTTTCCTTATAGAGGAAGGACATGTTCGATATCACTGAAGTCAGCCTTTCTTAATTGCTGTCACTGTGATTTCAATGATCAGTGCAATAATATGAAGTTTATTGATTTAATTAATTGATGCCCTACCCAGAGTAAAAATGAAGAACATTACTATTATTGTTATTATTTTTATTAACTATTATTTACAATAATATTTTTATATATTTCAGAGGATAGTGTTAACATAACATTGTGAATTGTATTTTTCTCCTTCTGGTGAATAAATATGCAAGAATGTTAGGGATAATAGACTGCTCGCTTGCAGCACTCTTGAGTGTTTTGATTGTTTACTAAGTATTTCCTGCAAGATTATGCAGGTTTCTTTTCTTAAATAATTAGATAACTGAGATTAATTTTTAGGTAAGAGCCAGTTGTCCAAGATAATCTTTATATGACTTGATATTAATAGGTCAAGATGATAGAAGATGATGTATGTATATTAATTCAAGTGTTATATTTACATCCAGCTGAAGGTTTGCTGTTTAGAATGTGTCTCCAATAGCTTCCAGGATGGGAGAGTTATTTTGGTGATTGGATTTTAGCAAAGGAGCTGAAATCTTTTGTGTCTTGGACTTCATCATAATTGCCCACGTCTTCTCACACAATTAATTGCATGAAGCTAAATGTTTCTGTCTCAGAAGGAAGATTTGGCACCTATAGGATTCAAATTTGCAGTTGAATTGTATAATCTGGAATGATTATTCCCCTGATTTTGGGGTGAATATTACAAGTCCTAGCTCTGTACTCAATTATTCAAGGGCTTTAGAAGAGGTTTGAGAGACTTGAAGGAAATGCATCCCATCTCCATCGATGGAAGTTGTTGTCATTATTGCATGAAGTATCTAAGCCCAGACATACCATTTTGAATCCATTTACACAGCAGTTGTGCTTGTACCGTAGTTCTGTAACTGCTAGCCTATGAATTCTAAAGCTTACAGCATTACCTCCTTTTTTGTCTTTGCTTTTCTGAGGCTTTTAACTAGCAAGTTTGTAGCTCAAGACTAAGTGCCAAGTACATCGAGCCACTTTGAAAGATGTGGTTTTACCTCTGTAGCTCTGATGCTTGTAGTGGCATTGCATGTTGTCAAATTAGTTTCGCCATATATTAGCAGAAAACACATTGAGATTTCAGTCTTCCCAGCAGCTCTGTGGCATTGCTGCTTTTGTTAAGCAGCTTCTAAAAACTAAACCATATATGACATGGATTTTTGCTGAGTACTCTTGTCAAATGAGAACAATCCATTTTACATGGTGGAGATAATCAAATAATCTGTTTCT
This sequence comes from Cariama cristata, assembly GCF_000690535.1. Classification (NCBI taxonomy): domain Eukaryota; kingdom Metazoa; phylum Chordata; class Aves; order Cariamiformes; family Cariamidae; genus Cariama; species Cariama cristata. Next base: position 25,103 of record NW_009631458.1, on the reverse strand, counting down.
AATAATGTTAGTTGACAAAGAGAATATTCATCCAATGCTATTAATAGTTTTGCATTTGGCTGCATCTAAAAATAAATGTTTTATTTCAAAACCTTTTACAGTAAAGACATTTAAGCCATACAGTCATATGTTATATAGTGACTCACAGGGTATCCTGGCTCCCCTGGTGCAAAGTCAAAAGCAATTAGTGTCTCTAACTGGTAACTGAGCACAGCTACCCTCCAAGGTGTGTTCAACAACCTTTTGAAAGAAGATTTCTACTGTGCTGTCAGAGGTGTAGGGAGACTAGTATGAGGTGACTAATGTATTCCCTGCCTGGGTGGAATCCTAATAAGTTTATTACATTTCCAGTTAAAGAGCCACATTTCCACTGAGTGATTCAGAGATGCCCTAAACTACAAAAATGAGCCTTGTGTGATCTAAACTGACGTAGTGCAGGTTAGAAAACCCCGTATCTCTTTGTCTTGATGTAAGTCAAGCGCAGAATAAGATGATGTTACCAAAGCAGAACAAAGGAAGGGAACAAAGGACAAAGACATAATTGAATACCTTTGCCTCAGTCAAGTCAGAAGGAGATGGAGCCTCCTTATCCAACAACAATGGAGCTTGGGCTCTAATGGAAAGGAAATAATGTGTCTAATTATCTTCTAACGCTGATTGTAGTGCATCTGCATGAAGTGAGAGTGAGTGTCATCACCCAGCATGGCATTTCTGCACGTTCAGGCACCATTAGTTATACACTCATTAGCGTCCGGACTTGGGGAGAGAGAAAGGGTGGAAATGTTGAAATGTAGCAAATCAATAAAATAGTGCTGAAATACATGTTTCAGAAAATAGATGCCCCTTTGCAGGTGCTTGTCATTGTTCAGCAAACTCATGATTTCGTGTCATTGTAAGAGGTTCTAATATGTTCCTCAATAAATAGATAGCACAGATTCACATCAGACTTCTGCTTATGTAAGAATTACTGGATAAAAACCGGCAAATGCTACCAGGCAGTCTAAACAAGTTTCACAAAAACCTGTATAAAAATAAATATTCCTACTTCTGCTGTCACAAATCTGGCTGCTGCAAGTTGAGCTGAAGAACTAGAAACTGTCACTGAATGCTGTCCTTGTAGGCAGAATGTTGTAAAAGAAAACATCAGTAGATTGCAGAGCAGTTGATTCATAAGCCTTATAAAAGAACAAAACCTTATAAAAGAACCAAAGAAAATTCCACTTTTTGTGGCTAGATTTGAAAACAGTTCGAGGACTTCATTAAAATTTTAACTAACAGAATTTGTAGCTCGAAACATGTAGGATGGAAAACCTCCTTTTTTTCTGATTCCTAAGTTGTTCTTCAAGTGATGTTTATTTAGAGTCTTACTGGGATCTTTAGCATATGCTGCAGTGGAAATAACAGTGAAGATGTACATGAAATACTGTATTACTCCAGCTTCAGCTATCAGTGAAAAGATTTGATACTACTGGTACAAGCTGATACCCACTGTCAGTGAACGCAACAAGGTGGCTGAAAGTTATGCCTGTAGCTGAGCACCTGGTTGAACTGATTGACAGAAAGATTGGACTGCAGTGACAGTCACGATAAGGTATCCAGTTCTGAGCATCTGGGTTCCAAGTGTAGTACATTTGGCTCCATGTATAAAGAAATCACAGTGTAGTCTATATTTATCTTTGTGTACTTGGTTGGTTGTGGTTAAAATTGAAGGGTATTTTCCAAACCAGGAACCCACTTTCCCTTGAAAATGACAGCAGGCTATAACTGAATTCTACTCACACCATAGCTGAAAGGGTGGAATTTTGCTTGGGCTCCCTCACAGGTCTGCAACATGCTGGGTGTTCCCTGCAGTGCTGCTGGCTTCAAAGGTCCACGATTTCCATTCAGATGCTTGAAGGCTTTCCCTAGTGTCTGAAAACTGTAGGCAGACCTGCCAGTGCTGTGTCGACCCTCTTCTCGCCTACCTCACCAGATCAAGTTCATGGTGGAATTTTGCGCTGCTTTTTTTCTGTAGGCCATTGGAAGGCAAGCATCATTGGTACAGTGCTGAACTCCTCAGTGACACTGGTACCTGCTTTGGGATCAGGGGCTGGGTAGTCTGTTTCCCATCCCCTTTCCCATTGGTATTAAACAGAAGTGATGTGGGGAAAAGTCTTATGTCAGAAGAATTTTATCATCCTAAGAATTACGGATATTGTTTCATATAAATTGAGACTAACCCTTAGTGGAATTTCATCGGGTGTTGATGGGAATTTTGTTTGAGGATACTACATGTTTCTGGTATTTATGAATATGATTATCTTTAAATCTCATTTATCACAAGGTTTCTTCTCTTAGACAAATACTGCCTTGCTGCCTTAGAAGGCATTCCCCTGGTGTCTACACCATGCTGACTCCATTAATCCCAGTGTCCTCCTTAGTGCATGCCCTGACAGCACTTTCCAGCTACCTTAAAACCCCTCCTCACTTTATCTATCATTTCACTTCTAATCAAAATATGATCTTCTGTACTGTTATAAAGTTAGCCTTCCATGCCTGCATTTAAACATTCAGACAACCCTTATGCTTTGTCACAGGCTGCTTCTCGTGCTTGAGGGCCATCCTACAGAATCACAATATGATCTCCGTTATTAATAGTTCTTTAGATAGTTTTATCAACTGTTTTTATTCAATGGGCTGCCTCACTGTTGTTCTTCAAAGCTCTTCATAAAACTCTTTGTTTCAATGTCTGTAAAATGAAAGACCTTTTTAACAGAGGTGCTGCTGATTTATTGAGGCTATGGCCTGTTGTACTGACTGATGTTTTCTGAACGTTCCTGGAATTTGCCTATCTATGTCCTTACATAGCTTATAATTTCTCTGAGGTAAAATGATCTTTTAGTTCTGTTTTCGTATCAAGTATATTCTTCCAATGAACTACAGCTGAAATATTTTCATCAAATTCCTGTTTACAAATATTTCTTTAAACCTCTCTTCTCTTTACAGAGACATCAGCAAGAATCAAATATCTGACATTGCGCCTGATGCATTCAAAGGCTTGAAATCTCTCATTTCATTGTAAGTAGAAAATAGAGCTGAATGGGCATTTTGGGAGTGCTTGCATGTAAGAGAAAAGAAAATGATAATTTACTGTCTGGGAGAACTTACGTTTCTGCGTGGAACTACCAGCTTGTGTGAAGCATCTGATCTTTTGTAAATGAAAAATTGGCCATGAAGGTTAGAAGGAGGAACTGTTTACACATCTCTAGTAAGTTCTTCCATAGATGAACACCCACAAGGTTACTCACTTGTTCACTTCTTCAAATCAGTGCATTAGCTGATCTACCATACATCTGCACGTGCAAGCTAATCTGTGTCCCCCAACTCCTCATGGCACACAAAAACCTCATCATAACTCAGGCACTGTTCGGTGGTGTTAATCAGGGAGGAGTTAGGGGAAATACTTCCATACTGAATTTTTCTTCTGTATTAAAGAACTGAGATTGCACTCTCTTATAAGTTTTTTTGATTTATTTGGGTTTTGGTTTTTTTTCAACCTAGTTAGGGAAGAACCTAAGCTCTTAAGAAGATGTTTATATTTCTTAGCTGTGATTACTTCTTTATTAAGCTGGAAGGGGACAAAAATATGACTTCATACAGAAGATAAAAGGAAGGTAGCATCTCTGACAACCATTCATTTCTCTTTATAGAACACAGAAACTGATTTAACACCAAGTTGAATTTAAATGCAACTGTATTTCAACCTAGCTACCCATGGCAGTAGTAAAACAGTGGAGCTTTTAAAGGGTAAAAGGAGCAAAACAAGGTCAGAAGCTACATATGGAGAATGAACTAGAATATCTTGTTAGAAAGAACCCCAGGTTGAGAAAAGAGGGTAAGCTTAACAGGAATGATATTTATTTGCATTAATTTTAAAGACAGTTTAAAAACATTTAGCTCATTAATATTCATGTAACACAAGAGTGTATTTTATGTCTAAAAGCTGCAGTAGTTTTATTCTCTGAATACTGGATAATTCTAACAACGTATATAAGTTGTTGACTAGGGATAATATTAGAAAGTTATTGAGTACTAAACTTATATGCTGCAGTGAACTTCTGAGACAGAATGCAGAAGGATGGGCGCTTTTTTGTGCCCTGAATCCGGCTGGGAGAATTCCAGAAATGTATATTAAATGTTGCTAGCCTTTGTTGAATAGTTAGGGCAGTGTTATTCAACATGCTGTGGAAATGGTGAAATCCTCCAGTGCTGTCTGGAAACGATTCAGTAAGAGAATGACATTTACTGAAGTACTACAGTTTGGCTTAGTATAAGACTACTGCTGATGCTGCAATGCTACAGCTTTCTGGTCTTGGCAGACCTCCTGGCTAGGAGCAAGCTGGACAGGCAAGACTTTTCTATTGGGGTTGACTTCCCAACTTGGAATCATCAAAAGGTTCAGGATGGAAAGGACCTTTAAGACCATCTAGTTCCAACCCCCCTGCCATGGGCAGGGACATCTTCCACCAGACCAGGTTGCTCAAAGCCCCATCCAGCCTGGCCTTGAACACTTCCAGGGATGGGGCATCCACAACTTCCCTGGGCAAATTGTGCCAGTGCGTCACCACCCTCACTGGGAAGAATTTCTTCCTTACATCTAATCTAAATCTTCCATATTTCAGTATAAGGATATTCCCCCTTATCTTATCACTACAAGCCCTTGCAAAAAGTCCCTCCCCACCTTTCTTGTCGGCCCCTTTAGGTACTGGCAGGCTGCTCTAAGGTCTCCCCGGAGCCTTCTCTTCTCCAGGCTGAAGAACCCCAACTCTCTCAGCCTGTCCTCACAGGAGAGGTACTCCAGCCCTCGGATCATCTTTGTGTCCCTCCTCTGGACTCTATCCAACAGGTCCACGTCCCTCTTGTGTTGGGGGCCCCAGAGCTGAAGGCAGTGCTATGGAGGGGTGGTCTCACCAGAGCAGAGTAGAGGGCAGAATCCCCTCCCTCGACCTGCTGGTCACACTGCTTGGGATGCAGCCCAGGACACGGTTGGCTTTTTGGGCTGCCAGCTCACATTGCTGGGTCATGTTGAGCTTCTCGTCAACCAGCACCCCCAAGTCCTTCTCCTCAGGGCTGCTCTCGATCCATTCTCCCCCAGCCTGTATTTGTGGTTGGGATTGCCCCAACCCAGGTGCAGGACCTTGCACTTGGCCTTGTTGAACTTCATGAGGTTATTCAGCTTTAGCTATAGGTAATACAGATACCCCCAAGGAGCCTGAGGAGTAGAATAGAAAACATTAGAGTGGACAGAGAAGAAATAAACTGGGCAGGAATTTATAGTGTTTTGACTTGCACACAGAAGCAAGTGAAATGATTCTGTATTCTCTGCCCAGTTACCCAAAACTATATTTTAAGTAAATTATGTTTAAATATGTTTATAACCAGTTGCGTAAAATAGTGCTTAAGTTACTGCTAGGAGATTACGAGGGGGGAAAGAGAGAGCAGAGAAATGAGATGCAGCTTAGAAAGGGCTATAGTAAGGGAACTGCCTCTGAGCAATCTTTCCTTTATTCAGTGTTTTTCTCTGCCTCAGTTTCCTTCTCCGGCAGCCACACAAAGCTGTTGCCACACACAGTCTGTTTTTCTTCTCTTTGGCAGATTGGTTTCTAGGACAGTATTGACTCCAGCCTTGAAACTGTCAGCCTCTTCCTCTAACTTCAGTTGTCCATTGTGCTTGCCATTGTCTTTTACTTTCTTTTGAAAGTTTTTACTCTTGCTATTCATTGCAGGTAGGTCTTACAAATATTTTCCCTGTAGCTGATAGGCAAGAGTTAGTTCCCTAATCTTTCATGACCTGTTACCCAGACCTCCGGCAGGTTCTCCCCTGCTGGTCACTTCTGTAGTTGTTTCAGGTTCTAAGCCCTAGATATCTCTGTGGAGCAAGATTGTCTGCTCGTCTGTAGAATCTGGGTTTCTCTGAAGAAACCTGCCCTGGGTTTCTACTTCTGAGAAGTAGAAGATCTTCTTTCATCTGATCTTTGCTATAACCACCACTCTGGTTTTGTCAACCGCAGAAAGATAAGTAAGTGCAAGAGAAGATGACTTCTTTGAAGTGCCAGCCCTCCCAGTGAAGCTACCAAAGGGGAAAGAACATTGAGGTAGAAATGAAGTAAGATGGTTTGCTTACTGGTGTTTTCTCTTTTAAGTGACTGTCTTTTTGGTGCCTGAGGCCCCAATATCTTTAGTCAGCTGTGTGCCCTGAAGGAACGCCACTCCGCATACAATGCTTCAGCTCAGCTGAGAGTAACTTTTATTTTTCGTATATGTAAGTCAAATGGGATTGGTGGCACACATTTTAATGAGACACCATTGAGGTATAATCTGTGCACAGAGCAGCTGGACTTTTCAACTAGCTGAGTTAAAACAAGAATAATGGAGGGGAAGATATTAATGCACAAATGAAAGTAAGCAACTTTGTTACCATTAAAAATGAAGTACTGCTGTACTGCCTAAAATCCTTGCTTTTTTTTTTTCCCCTGCATTATTCCCATTTTCTCCTCTTCCGTTTACTCCCTGCTTGCATGCAATTGCAGTGCTCCCTATGGGTCTAAGAGAGTGAAAGTGCTTACCTGGAAGACAGCCAACATAGACAGTCTAGCTGGCTAATGGAGGCCTAAATATAGTGGGTTGCTACTCTGCTTTTTTCTGAAGTTAACTTAGATTAGTGTTTCCAGGTAGAACTGTTTTTGGAGTACTCTGCCTATTGTACCTATGTAGAGGCGGAAGAAAAAATGGTGTATTATAGTTTTCAAAACACAGGAATGTTTGTTACTGAACCAGTTTACCCTGAAATGTGTCAAACTTAAATCTTTTAAAAGTGCTAAATGCTAGCAGGTCATAAGCTTTTATTTTAAATCGATATATTTTCTCTAACAAGAAATCTACCCATGGGAGTCGAACAGGCCACAAAATCTTAACCCTTTAAATGAGTCATTTCTCCCATAGGTTTTCTCTGCGTTTAGCAAATGAAAGGCAAGCTTGTTCTTATGAGGACTCAAGACTTCTCCGTTCCCGCACACGGGAAAATGTCCCATGCCCATTTTTCAGTGGGATTTTGTTCCATGTTCATTTAATGACTGTGTGGAACAAGGAATTTCTACTCCGTTTTTCTTAGAAATATTTGGGCATGTACATAACTTTTTTTTTTCCTTGTTTTGACAATTAAGGAACCAGAATCATTCTTCTTTAAGAACATTTTTTTTCTTCTTCCCAGAGTTTTCTGGCTTTTCTTTTTCCTCTTATTTTGTCACATGCAGGTGGCATCAAGAGTCACTGGTCAGCTCTGAGTCTGTATGTTCTGTGGATTTAATTCTGTTACAGTGTCTGAGGTTCCCTTTCAATATTTAGGCACTAGACCTTAGCATGTTTTTGGTACGAACCAAATGTCAAACCTGTTTATGGACAAAACTGAAGATACAGTAAGATCCAGCATTTAGTTTTGAGAGAACAGAGTTGTGGAGAGCTTGCTATAAAACCATTGTGGACAATGAAGGGGGTTGTGGATCAAGACCTGAGAAAAAGGGCCTTTAGTCTTAAAGATGCTACTGTGGGATTTGGGAGGAAGAAGTTCTGTTGCATAATTTTAGTGACGACTGTTGGACAAATAAACTGCTTGTCTACATCAACGTCTCCCCTCTTGAAAAAGTGGAAGTATTTCTGTATCTCAAAGAGATGGTATAAGGGTGTATGTATTGAAGGCTGTGAGTTGTGGTGTTACTGTAGTAATTGGAACCATATGAAATATCCAAGATGAGAAATAAATAATTAGAATTATTTGAATCTAAAAAACCAGTAAGCAGCACAGGTGTAAGCGAGCTGTGGTAATATAGCCATGGGATTTGTTTTGGAGGAATTAACATTGCCATCTAATACTTCTTTCCATTTAAATATGAAAGCAAATAGTACCCTTGCATTGAGAAGTGTGGCAAAATTGATTGATTGCAAAAGAATGTGTTACCTTAATTTTAAGCAAAAGTTTGAGAAATGCTCTCTTTGTTGTACATGATGTTTGTGTAATATAGTTAGAATTGCACTTTGCTGGAGTTGGACTGGTTAATAACTCAGCACAGAACATGGAGTAGTTTCATGTTTCAAGGTTGCTCATGCACTTTCTGAAGTAAATTAATTTTTCATTTAATCAACTCAAAATCTGTCTAATATCAGTGAGAGGATGGTATCAGCATTTGATTATTGTTAATAGCATCAAAGATAAATGTTATTCTTGGGGTCAGTAAACTTCCCATAAATGTAGGTTTGGAAGGCCAGGTCCAGACTGTCTGGGGACATTTTATGAGATATGACAAAATAGTCTAAGCCTTCAGTGTGTTAAACTGAATGGATAAATTTTAGACCACTGCTGAGGGAGAATTCCTTTGCTTTTGTTCATATACTGAATTAAGCTAGTGAACAATTTAAAAGCTTAGATCAGCCTGGGCGCAGAGACAGCTTAGATTTTGACAAAGCAGTCCCATTTAGACCATCGTCTCCTGGGTGATGATGTATGCGGTGTCATTCATGATGATTTGAAATCTGCAATAAAACACTGTCTATTGCAATAACTGCCAAACTTATTTTAAGGTAACAAATTGCTTTGGATAGTTTTATGTGATTTATTTAGCCTAACTTGTTCTGAAGAAATATGAAATAATGCAGGGGGAAAAAAATTACATGTCTAAGTTTCTTTCAGACATTAGAAATTTATTGCTGCTTTTACCCCTATCAATTCCTCCTCTTTTGAAAACTTGAATTCTTATTGAGCCTGTGCCATTGTACATAACTTGGAAAATATAATTCTTCCTAGCAAGAATTGTTTTCACAGTCTGAAGGAAAGTTAAAAGCATTCTGAGGACTGAAAAAGACATTGCATAAAGTCAAAATTTTAACACTTCAGTAAGAATGTTTCAGCCAAGCCAAAATAAAGGAACACTTAGCTGGAAACCATATGGTGTAGAGTAAGGTATTCTGTGCTAGGCTTTCATACCCCCAAAAAAGTTCTGTGTCACCTTCCAGGGAAAAATCCGTAGATTCTGGGATCTGACTTAACAAAACAGCTAAATTGCAACTACATTTGCAAGTAAGGTAGACCAACGAACTGTAAAATAGACAACACAGCAATTATTCTTTCACACCCTTAGAAGGTGGTATGCTAAACCTCAGTGCAGTGAAAGGCCATGAGTTGGTAAAGTCTTTGCAAATTCCTTAATTTTTGTTCAAGAGATCAGAATGTCTAGAGACTGTGAAGAATCAGTGAGACTTTTATGTTTCAAGACCCTGCTGCTGAAGGTTTGCTACATGCTTAATTACATTCTCACCCAAGATAACACACCTGTTGCTATGTGTGCTTCCAATACTTTCTTTGTCTGGTATGTCCCAGGCTTTTAGATGAATCTGTGCAGTGACTATTTTCACTGTTTAATCTTTATTTTTAACTACTTAGAACATCAGTTGGATTAATCTGCAAAACTTGAACTTTAGTCGTAACAATTAATTGTTTAACTGGAAATTTAATACTTAATTGTGTCTTGGAATAGATAGATTTTGGGAGGAATATTAAAGTATGATGCCAGAATCAGGCTGAAGAAACATAACGCCTCATTATGACTTTTATATATTTGTGTAATTTCTTATTGCAGATCCATAATAACTCTTCGGCTGAATAGGGTGCTTCTTCCAAGGACCTCCTCCAATGCTTGCAATGCAGCCAGGGGTCTGTGCTTTATGTGTGTTGTCCTTCCCATTGCTTGGAAGGTTAATGGTAGCCTGAAAACTGCTGCAAATTGTGAACCAATCTGCCAGGTACTTTTGAAGAACTGCAGCTTATGGTTTGTAGCCATGCCGAAAGCATTAGCTGTGAACTGACAAGCTGATGGCTCTGTGTGCCACTAAGAATATAGCCCTCAGACAGCTCAGCTACACCTGATGTTAGAAAGCCACCTGCAAAAAAATTGAGAAAAGTTTGCTCGAGTTAAAAACACAGTAAACGATTCTTCACACTGGTCATTCTGGTATTAGATATACCTGCCTTGTGGAAAAGACAAGAATAAAATTCATGCACTGGCAAATCTTGATGTTTTTGCACAGGTTTATGACTGCTTTCTCCATTCTGACCGGTTTTCATCTTTGTGAAAGAAACTCCCATGTGTGGTGAGAAGAGAAGGAAAGGAACAGTAAAAAAAAGAAATAACTATTGGTGTCTCAGTCAGTTTTGGCTTAGTCTCTAGTTGCTACTTTTAAGATTAGCATCATGAATATAGAATTAAGCCATAGCTCACTTTTCTCTTTCTCCCCACATGTACATCATGTTTAGGGCAATATCTTCTCCACCTGACAATAAGTGGTATTTGTCAGACCTGTGGCTCACTTGCTGTCCTAGCCAAGTTGAGAAGCAAATGAACAATCAGAAGCACACAATGAAAATTTTAGTAATTTTTTTTATGTTCTAATAAATGTTGTTCCGATTCACTGTCTATTGGCAGCAATTACTGAGTTGATTTTATTTTTCTTACATATTAACTTTGTTAGTGTATTTTTAATAAAAAACATTTTGGGTCTAAAATTTCAGGTGCTAGGAGATAGGAGGAGGGTTGTATTCCTGTGCCAAGCTTGCACAGTAGCCGGGACACCTGCATATCCTGCAACATATGTGAGGGGTGCAAGTGAACATACATTTTTAGGACTTGTAATGCCATAGGCAAATCTTCTAAAATTTATCTCTACTGGTAAAAGCATTGGAGATTTAAATGAAGTTCTTGAATTGTCTTGGCTGAGTTTCCTATTACATGCCTTTTGAAGTTATTTTTTTATTTGGCGTTTTTGTTTCATTTCTTTTTTCCCCAAAGCTGCTATTCTGGAAACACTGTGATGCATGCTAGTGAGATGGGCAGAATGTCAGGACATAGAGGAAAGCAGCTAGGATAATGGAGCGTACCTAACCTGACTAGTGTTTTCTGCAGGCTAACTCATTCATAGTACTATTAGGAGTGGAGCAGTTGGTACATTCAGAACAAAAGCATCTTGGATCAAGGACTTGACCAATATTCGTATTTGTTAGTATGAGTATGCTTTCCTGTTTTAAACAGAAAAAGTGAGATGGCTGAGGAAAGCAAAAGTTTCTGTGCTTTTTATTAGAGTAAATGGAAATAAGAAACTCAAGAAATGAGATGCAATGCATTATGTATCTCCCCTCCCCTCCTTTTTGCTCCTTTCTGTAGGACCATTTGACTTCAGCTCTGGCATGGCAGGCAGACAATGGCATTAGCTAATTTGGCTCTGTGTAGTGCTGAACATGAATATGAATGAGAGACAAGTGCCTGCGCTCTCATACTGACTTTTGTTTAGCTGTTAATTTGTTCAAATGTTAATGTGCCACATGCACATAAGCCCAATTAGGTTTGAAAATGCTTATTTTCTTTTCATGGCTTCCAAAAATTGAAGCTTTGTTTTATTTTATAAGCTATTTTAATCTGTTTTATTTCACTCAAATCAATAAAGAGGATGTATAAACACATCCAAGGTTTAAAATTCAGTGGAAGGCTGTACTATGACCTTCTGACTCTTAAATTAAAAGTGAATGAAAAATTACTCTTAACAAGAGTCTTATTTTGGTATTTGCATTCAGTAGTACCGTAACTAACAACTGCACTGGGTGTGAGTGTTGAGATTTCTTTAAGGTTTTACTTTATGTAAGTTGTTTTTACCTCTACAGCCAGAATAACCCTTAGTCTGGAGTGGGGATTTTTTTACTTCGTTCCATGGGCAGTTTGTAAAGCTTAGCTTCTGAACTCTTTTTTATATGCTATAGTACTATGTACTATTGATCAGCATTGATGATCCTGCTACTTCACAAAACTAAGATGTTCATCTAACATCACAGAGCTTATAATCTAAACTTTGTATACAGATGCACTTGCTAAAGAAATGTTGTTCAGAAAGAGTGGAAACTGAAATGGAAATATACTGGATCCTGAGGGCATTAACTTAATATTATCCTTTTATAAATATTTTATTTGCAGAGGTTTTGGTTTTGCTTCCTGATACAGGTGCTCACATCAGTTACTTTGTTCAGAAAGAAGATTGTGAGTCAGCTATTTGGATATTGTTTTAGAGCCCAGTGAAGTTCAGTGACTTGAATATTATCTCATATTTCAAAACTGCTATCTAAATGGACCTGCTAGGCCTTTCAAAGTTCAGCCATCATCTCTGTCTAGTTTTGGGTAGAGTATAAAAATCTACATACATTGCATGAAATTTTGTTGAAGTAGGAAATTGTGTGTGTCTTCTGGAACTGAAATTAGGAAACAATTAGAAAAATTTAGTGGTACTAGCATTCATTACTCACAAAACCCACTAACTGTAACAGCACATTAAAAGCCAACCTCCTGAGTCTGCAATAGACAAATTATGCTACATTTATTTAGAGAAAATATAATACCAGGTGATCATTAATTTCTTGGGTAGAAGTTCAGTTCATGCTAAACTACAAAAATAATGAAAAATGAAGTTTGAAGTTTAGATTTTCATATCTAAGTGGTGTTATTTTATTTAGATTCATTTTATTTAGGCTCAGAAATGAGCTGATCTGGGAACTCTCCCACAGAGGTGATATACTTCCAATGACTGATGAAGAGTAAACTGAAGTGGCGATACCCTGGGAAGGCCAGAGGGTATTGTAAATGATCCGTCATGCTAAGTGTTTGTTTTCCAGTATGCTCAATGCACCATAATATTTTAAATGTTGAAAGACAGGGTAAACCAGAATTTCAGCCAGCATCCAAGCCTCATATGGCTATTTGATTCATTGCTAGCATATTATTCCACATTAAAAAGTTAGGGAATTAACCAGTTTGGTGACACATAAGCAACAAAGTTTTGATATAAGCTGGTTTATAACCATTTATCATGCCGTATATAGAGCATAGAATTTACATAAATACTGGTTTTCCCAATTTGAAGGCTATTAAAATGTTTAGGTAAGGCATAAAATTTTTAGAGGAAGCCTAATCTTATTCCCTTTTACCAGGACCTATACGAGCTCCTAACTCGCTTTCTGGTTTTGACAAATTTTATCAACTTGCAGAAATGACATGAGTAAATACTTTAGCTGTGATTGAAATTCAGGTGTTCCTGTCATACATGATTTTGCTCTGATCCCTAGGTACCACATCTTAGGACAAAGGTGGTTTTGTCTGTTTTTCCCTTTAGTTCAGTTTTTGAGGATATTATATGTGCATTTTTCCATTAAAAAAGGAAATATTTTTAATATTAAAACTGAATCATGGATATCAGGTCATATATATTTATGGTTGAATAAGTATGTACATTAACTCTCATTTGTGTTATTCAATCTTCACTGATTTTTATAACTAAACTATAGCTAAATTATTTTTGAGTTTCTGAAATATATGTCTATTTCCAGTTCAGGTTAAATTTCTTTATATTACCAAGTTGAAATGGTAACAGCAGCTGGTGAAGCCGTAATATTTTATCCAATGATGCCTGTGTCACATTTCCTGCCAATTATTATACCTTAAGAGATTCAGTTATGTGAAATTTTATCTACAACCAGGTTGTGTTCCCTGGCTTTTAAATTCAGTATCATTGAGCAGAATTCTAGTTTTTTGCATCAGACAGTGTGCCTTTCAATGGTTAAAATATTTCTAAAAAGGGTGGAAAAAAAATCCCACAACAGAATGAAAAATATTTCAGATACAGTTTTTGGATGATGTCCAGTTTCTACATTAAAAATGCTTTCCAACACCAGACGAAGCCTGAATCATAACGACTCATTTAATACCATGTGCTCTCTGAAAAGAAAATGAGATCAGTAGTTAAATGAAATGCCCACAGATCCTGGGCATGGAGCACAAGATCAATAAAGATGATAATGCAGAGATGTGGGAGGACACTAAACTGGTCTGTTACTTAAGATTTATTTTGTCTTCCTGAATCTTTCAGAGTGCTCTATGGAAACAAGATCACAGAGATTCCCCAGGGCCTTTTTGATGATCTCGTGTCTCTGCAGCTGCTGTGAGTATGATCCCTTCCTCTTTATTTTACAGACTAGCTAGATTTACTGTTTTTTCAGCTTCTGACATTAATATAATCACCTTTTCCACTGAAAACTCACTGGGACCTGCTAGTCTGTTGTTTCTGTGTGAGGCAAGAAGGAGGGCCAAGCTGAGAAAAAAAAAAAAGGAAGGTGCCAACAGTTTTATAGCATAGTGTGTATAATGGATAATAGACACAGAGGATTTAAGTGTGGGGAGGAAATGGGAGACTCGACAAAGTCCAGGAAAGGAAATTTGGTCATCGGTTGAGGTGCAAGTGGGGATGCCATCTGATTGTTTTTACACATTTAGCATTTGTGGTTGAGTATCTAAATCCTTTAGGGCTACTGTGTTGCAAGTACCTGCACATGCAAGCGAAACAGCAATATGAAAGATCTTACCGTTGAGCCATGCTCAGTTCTGTATTCTTATTATGCCAAATGTGCCTTAGTTGCAAGAGAAATGTTTTTGAAATATATTGTGTATTTGAGTATGTTATGCCATGTGTGATTTAACACACAGTCATGATCGGGGTAAGATATATATATCATGCACTCTTCAGTATTTATTAATGTAGCATAAAAAATTTCCTAAGCCAAATGTGAAATCGCGAACTTCACTCACTCTTGTCTCCATAATCACATTGGGAACCAATAACTCCTTCAAAGAGAAGGAAATCGGCTGTTTCAGCCAGTCAGTAGAGGGAGCAGAAATGAAGTGAGTTTAATATGTATTCCTAACTTTCTGATTACCATCATAGATGGTGCACTCAGAAAGTAAAGGTGATGTATGGTAAATGAAACAATTCTGGTTTATATCACACACAACCCTCCACCCCCAAACAATTAATTATATAAAATATAAAATAAAAAGTAGCTTTTAGACATGTTATTTTAAGCCTTTCTGACTGTCTTGACATAACCAGAAATGAATATCCAAAAGGTCATGATTACCATTGAATGTGTCACTCTATGATTGCAGCCTTTGCTGCACTTATATCCTATACAAAAGTAAGCATAGATGTAAATAAGAAATCCATGAGCAAAGTCAAAGAACTAAAATATGAAATAGCTGAAATTGCTCTATATGTTAAGCGAAGGACTACTCATACATCTAAGTAGATTGCCCCATTATGGGATTCCCAGAGTATTGTGGCTCTGGAGCCTTTCAGGGTCTTCTCAAAAGTGTTTGAATGTAAAGTAGCTTTTGGCAAGGAAAGCACTGAATGATCATGCTTTAAATGTAAACAGATGTCTGCACACTTTTCTGATCATGGCTTTGAAGCAGCTGTTACGGGATTGCTTGTAGTATTTTAATGGATACCAAAAAAATAAATGGCAGTTGTTGGTTTTAGACCTGCCGTTGAACAGTTGGAAGAGTGCCCTATGATTAGATCTAATTTAGTGTTCAGTGGGCTCTAGATTGGATTTCTTCTTATTAGTCTGGAGACATACTGATAAGAACACTCTGATTAAGATATCCTGGTAGCCAGTATAATTTCCTAAGCCTGAAATGGAGTGTTTTTTAAAATATACTGGCATTGTGGTAAAGCAGGACACAATTAGAAGACGGGAGTCATCGTGGGTCCTGTATAAAATCATTGAGATTGTATTTAGAAGGAAAAAATAATTTTTGTTTTGGATAAGACTCATCAGTTTCTCAGAAATGTCATTATCCTTCTGTTTAAATATACTGTCACAATATAGGCCCAGATTATTCCACCTTTATTCTGGCAGGATTGTTTTGTGTAAGTGCCTTACCTCTGCAGTCTGTACCACTGATGTCAGAAGCACTGTAGTTGGGTAAAGTAATGCACAGCTCAGGCATGACAGCATCTTAAACCGCCCCATTTGACTTTGGTATATGGGAAATGAAGAATTCAGAACAAGTTTTAGACCACCTGGCTGGCATTAGAATTCTGTATTTCTGTCATATAAGACAGAGGTAGATAAGCTAATGTTTTATTATATTTGGCACGAAAATAGCCAAGTATGGTTAGATGATAAGGTGGTTTTTTTTATTGAGAGTGGGGTGAAGGTGGTATTTTTGTTGGTTTTGTTTCTTTTTTTTTTAAACCCTATTGGTTTAATTTAAAATGTTGGTTCTGAAGCCTTCATTATAATTAGCTATCTTAAGTAGTTAACATTCCCCACATAAATAATCACGATTGGATTTCTGTTAAATTGCTGATTGCACAAGTCTAGTGTCTTCCTAAATATGCGGTTGTAACCAACACAGCAGCAAACATTATTATCGAAGTCCATCTACACATCTTTTCTTGGACCATGTCATATTCCTTACCCTGTTTGAAGTTGCCAGGAGAAAGGATACTAGAAAGCTACTGTAGCTACTGTACCCTGTCTTCATACATTCTTTTTTTCAGCAGGCTTGATCAAGTGTCTTTTGAGAAGTTTAGTTCAAATTGGATTTTAGAGAGCTACTCTGTTTTTCAGAAAGGGATAACTGGAGTTTGATTCGGTTTGGTTTTGTGTTGTTTTTTTTACAGTAAACTGAAACTTTGATTTCATTGGGGCAACAATCCATCCAAGCTGTGAAATAATGTTTGATTAATTATCGTTGTTTGTGTAACTTGCATTTGAATATCAAAAGAATGGAAAAGGTTTCAGTTTAAGGTGGAAGTTTTCAGATAACCATTAGCTGTGGCCAGTTTGAACTCCTGTCCAGGAGGCCTTAGACTAACCTTGGTCTGTCTAGAAACTGAAATATATTTAAATGTATCTCACCTGTCTTTCAGTTTCGCTGGAATGTGGACAAGCTTTTTCAGGAGCCCTTGAGTTTGCCAGACTGTCTGCCAGTCACTGCACAGGGGGCACAACATAACGCTGTGCAGCTCTTTCTTTTTCAGCAGCCCTGTGACAGATAAACCTGACAGTTGCTCTGCTTGCTCCCAATTGAGCAAATGTGGAGAGCCGGTCTGCAGTGACGCAGTGAGTCAAGTGGCTCAAGACAGAGCCGTGGATAATGGGCACCAAGTTTTTTAACCAGTATTTTTCATATCTAAGTAATACGCTTTCCTCTCTGCATCCGTATCAAAAAAATCTGTGAGGGAGCCTTTTTATTACAGCTGTAACAGCTGTACACTGTGTGCTTCACAGTGCTGTATTTTCTGGAACAAGAAGGTATCATAAAATCTCTGTTTAAAGAGATTGTATAGCAAAATAACATAGGGGGATGAAATCTCGTTTTCCAAATGTCTGGCAAGTATCAGTTTTCAATAAATCCTTTTCCTTGAGGAAATTTACTTTGCATAGTTACTAATCATACAAGTGCTCAGGCGTGCTGATCCTAAATCTTATGGTTGAGATCCCCCATGGCTTACTGGGCAAGAAAGAATCCCTATAGTGGACTCTGTTTTGCTGTCGCTAGAAGTAGATGTATTCCTGGGGTACATATATTTTGAAATAGGAGAGTTGTTGTATTCCTCTTATCAAAGCCAAAAGCTGACAGCCTTTTTGTCCTTCTCCTAATGTCCAATCATTAGAGAAAACTCAACATTATAGTTGGAAAAGACCAATAATCATATTGGTGCCTGGACTTTGACATACTGACAGATAAAGTAACTTCAAAAGTGGTGAAAAATTAGACTTCCAGATCCAATCATCTAACCTGGGTTAAACTCAGAACTAGATCTAACATTTATGACTTCAACTGACCTTTATTTAAAATAGACTCGTATGAAGTGACAAGTCATGTGTATACTTTCAGAAACTGCTCTTGTCAGTCTTCCCAAAATTCAACCAGTCAAACTTTGCTTTAAGTGATTCTCCTTTTTAACCTGCTTTTTTACTGTTTCTCCTTAGATGAATAGCAAGATAGTTGGTACTCCCATAGCTCTTCTGATGAGGTTGCTTGGGAAATATCTCCATGGCAAATTTGCCAAGTTTGAAGTGCTTATGTTGATTTGTAGTTGTAAATTGAATCCCAGTACTTAAGAGCTTAAAATAGGATCTACCAATTATTTATTGTATACTTCTGGAGCTTGTTAGAAGCTCAAAGAAAATCTAGTGAAGCAGAAGCCTGTACAAAGTATTTTTTTTAAAAAAAAAAAAGAGAAATACAAAATTACTCTTAAAAAATGTACATCAATTCCAGTATTTTGTAGTGTGTACATTACGCTGTTGTATACAGAAGTATCAATTAAGAGTCATACAAACAGTAGATAAATGCCAGAATAAAGAAATTACAGTTTTCCATTTCCAGGTCCTTTATAGCGCAGTAGTCTCTCCTCCTCCCCATAGCAACCTTCTGATCTTTGTGATACATAAAATCTTCTTGTTCCATGGAGTTCTTAATTTTTCTCAAGGGGAAGAGATAACAGGCATTTAAAAGAGACCTTCTGACTGGATGTAAGGGGAAACATTTTCACAACAACATGTCAAGCGATGGAGCAGGCTGCCCCGAAAGTTGTGCGTTCCCTGTCTATGAAGATTTTAAAGACCAGACTGAATAAAACTCTAAGCAACCCGGTCTGACCTTATAGCTCACCCTGTTTCGCGCAGTCTAACAGGACAAGAAACCTCTCAAGCTTCCTGCCATTCTGAATTATCCTGTGATCTGATGAAATAGTTATTTCTCAGAAAAAGCAAATATCTGGGTTAAATATCTATAAATTGGTCATACTTTGAGTGGGGTTCAGAGCGGATGACCTCTGGAGGTCCTTTGCAACCTATGTTGTTTCTGGGTTCTATGGTTCTAAATTCTTAGCAAAATGACATATGACATTGTCCCTTGATTACTCAACGTATTTCTGGCTACAGCAGAGATGCAACCCTCATCCTTCTAATCCAGGACAGAATACTCTCTGCACAGACCTATCTAATAGCTTTAGAATTGTTTCCAAGCTGTTTGCCTCAAGCTTTTTTCCTTCCGATTTCTGCATTTAGGCTACTGTTGTGATATTACTAAACTCAATAACTGCTGTTAAAGTGAGGGAGCAGCATCTGCTAGACACAGAAATACAATTACAGTCAAGCACTAATGAAAGACTGCAACAGCATCTGCCTTTTCTGTGTCACTTCTGTAGCCAGCCTGCATGCAGCTTCCCAAAACAACCGCTAGTTCATACGTCAGTGTATAATTCATTAGCTCTTCTGACGCCAGTGCGCCAAGCTGGACTCACCTGGCAGAAACTCTCCTAGTTATTATTACACAATAAACTAACTTCCTGATAGCACAGGAAGTTGAGAAAATGTGTTTATTCTGTTGTGCATCTGCATTATCATGTGATTATCTAAAATCAGGTGTGACCTTCTCTGCAGGCGTAAGTTAGACAATATTGAATTTTGACTAACAGAAGTCCAGATGCTATGACAACATGTGCTTACAATTCTCCAGGTAGTAATACAAGTACTGCAGAGTTGTTTTATGGATGGTGTTCAACAGGAGTTGCAGTCTTTTGGATCAGAAATGAAAGGAGGCCTTTAAAATCTCTCTCAAACAGGACGGTCAGGCTGTGCTCCATGCTTCCTTCTTGACTCATCACCAGCTTGTGACTTTTCCATTTTAACTTATGTTGAATAAATTTGTCATCACCATCATCCAGTTTCCTGAACATGGAGAAACACTTAAAGCTGTTTCAAGCAAGCATGATGATGTTTTCACACTGGTTATTATCAATTGAAGCACTGACAGACTCTTCAGTGGTCAGTCATCACATTAGAAAATGTAAATTTTAGTAGATGTCTAAACATCGTGACACAGTGAGAGGCAATCAGATTGGTCCCCTACACTCCAGACCATTTTAAAATGTTACTGGAATCTAATATAATTATTTTGTCAGTAAGTAAGCAGGGGCACTCACAATTCTGTCATTAGACATTGCTCGTCATTGACTGCTGGGATGATGGAGTACTTGACTAGGTACATCCATATTGGCACTTCAGCTGTTCTCCCATGATAAATCAAAGATGATGCTTGATTCCCTATAAATTTCGAGAGAAAATGCTGAAAAAAACATGCCAAAAAGTTTTATTCGTTTTTGTTTTGTTTTTTTTTTTTTTTTTGTAACAGGTATTGTATATTCTAAGGAATGCTTTCTGTCAAGAGTCCTTTCTTTGCTGCCCTGTAGTGCCTTTAATATAGGTGAAGAAGCCTTTGACTGTTGATATTCAATAAAAGTTGTTTATATTCAATTTATATTCTGCTGTTACCCATGCAAAACTGTTACCCAGTTCTCCTCTTCCATACAAGTCTCGTATGCATTTTACATGTGCCTTTTTCTGGCGAGTTCTCGTTTTCCTCAGTGGAGTCTGGCATGTGGGATGTGCCAACCAGTTCATGGGATGCCGAACGTTTTCATTCTCATCATGTCAAAACATAAAGCTAGTGAAAAAGAAAGAGAAGTTTTCCAGTGGTTCTGTGCAGCTTTTCTCCCTGACGCTTTCCTTTTGGCTCATTAATGTACTTAGGATGATTTCTAGTCCATCCTGTAGCAGCACAAATCAACCTGCAGTCTCCAGCATGTGTTAAGGTTGCTAGGCTGCTGTTTCGTTCTCCAAGTTATGTAGTTATTTGCAGATAGTTTGATTACTTGACTTCACTGAGCTGAAAATACAAACATTGCTAAGGGTAAAAGCCATATAAACATCCCCGTTTGCTCTTAAAAACCAATTTTTTCAATCATTTTGGGTTTGGAGTTCAAAATGTTATTTAAATGTTAATCGGTTGAAACTGTGCTTGGGCATATAATTCAATTATGGGACCATCTTAATTATACAGATGGTGCTTATGAGCATCTGATATAATTACAGTGCCAATTCAGTACACATTTGTTCAAAGGGCTTAGCTGAAACACATTATTATTTCAATGTGTGTGGACAAATTCACTTTTTCAGGAAATGGGTTCATGGAATTGTAATACTGTTCTGCTCTGCTCCTTGCTTTCAATGGCGTGTAAACCACAAGGTCTTAAACATTCTGTTGTGTTCTGTGGTGGTCCTAGGCTTGCAAGAGATTTCTTCATGTTTTTAACATATCCAGAGGGATGAAAATGGAGACTTGAGTTAATAATCCATCATCCCTCTGGGTAGCAGGCGGTTTTATTTCTACTTGGATTTTTAACCTCCTTTTGAATGCTGCACCACATCTGGAGGCCGTATGTAAATCTCATCCGATCAAGCTGATAACAAAATAGGAAAATTAGTGGAACTTACTTTCACCATAAATTAGTGCAAAATAAATACCATGTAATTCTTCCTAAAATAAGACTCAACTTTTAGTATTGTCCCTTCTTTTGGTGTGAGTCCAGTAAAAGGAATCCTTAGTATGTTTTACAGCATGGTTCAGTGTTTAAGGAAGATCAGTATTTCTGCTTCCTAAAATATGTTTTTCTCATCTGCCTTTGTGTTAGTTTAAAAAAAAAATAATCTTATAACTGCTTTTAACTCCATGTGAGGCCAACCTTGTATACCTAATTAATGATTAGATGCCATTAGGGGGGACTGTGATAGTGAAGAAAGATTAAGCAAAAATTTGGAATTTATATAGGGGAATATCCATAGAGGAGGTATTTTAAAATAACTGGAAGTTTTGAAAGGAATATAAACCTTAATGCTTCTGGCCAAAAGTCATCCTCTAACTCACAGTAAGTAGGAGGAAAGAATTTTCAGGGATGATTTATTCAGCTTTCTCACAGGTTTTCGCTTCCCTGCCCCCTTCCTCATTGATTCTGATCAGAATTAGGACATTAATCTGTCTCATGATCCACCTAGCATGGCCACATCTGTATTACTGTTGAGCACACTTTGTGTCCTCTTTAGGTTTAGGTACTGCACATATATTGCATAGATAATATACAGAATAGGTGTTGTCACCTCAGAAAAGCTTGGTACCTGAACTCCTGCTTCTAAATAGTCTGCACAAGCACTTTTCTGTTCCAGAATACTTTCTCTGATCCTTAAAGGAGAAAGTGTGCCTCTGTATTTGTGGCTATATATAGGATCAATTTCTCTTATTTTTGGTATTTGACTCTTAGAGAAATGTCACAGATTATATCACCGTGAATCTAGCCATTGAAAATTCATGCCAGGAAAACTTGTCACATTGTAAACTCTGATTTCCAGCACTGGGTTTATTCATATTTTGTTGAAACTAATTAGAGAATGGATTTGAATCCTCTGTATTCACTGCAGTTCTAGGTCAGCTTTGCTGTGAGAGTTTATTAAGTGGGATCAACGATGGTTAGACTTGAAGCCCACTCTTTGCACAGGAGTGAATAGCATCTGCGCAATGCAGCTCTGGTGTGTGTGCACTTCTTAAGCATCACAAGAAGACATGCCAGTTGTCCAAATATACAAATACAACAGTAGTTCAGTTGTAAATTCTCTTATTAGTATTATTTTCATTTTTGCTTTATACTTTGTTACAAGTACTGCTCGCAACATAAAATATTACTGTAATATTAGGAGAAAATTAGCATCTAGAAAGATAAATTGAAGTACATTTCAGCTTTCGGTTTTCTTCCCGTATAACTTACATACCAAGCCTCTGTCATGGAATGACCAATCTAAGCTGACGTGCATTACCTGAAAACAATGTGGGACCAATGCCCAAGGACAGGGTGTAGAAACCAAAGGATTTGTAATGCCTAAGTGTAAGTCTGGGGATATTGTTCAAAACTCAGTAGCTGATTCTGCCTCCTAATAACTTATCCTCTTCTTTATTGAAATGATAGTGTAGAAGCTTGAAAGAGAAATGCATAATGCAGGAGAACTGAGAGAGAATGAGGATTGCTTTGGCTTCGACATATGAATGGCTGTAAGAACCAAGTAGTAAGAGGTGACACTGATGTTTGTGGTTGGAGCAAAATCTCAGAAGTCAAATGCATGGGAGGAGCTGTTCCTGTAGCCTTATATGAAAATTACCCTGATAATTCTGGTGGAGTCAACAGGAGTGTGGATTAGGTGTCGCATAATTATCAGTCACAGAAATACAGATTCCAGAGGGGTCATACTAGTGCTGCTTATGATTTCATAAAGTTATTTTAGCTATTAGTTCATGCAAAAATATAACCTCATTTATCCGTCATTGCCTTCTATGGGACTTTCTCTTGCCTAATGTCAAACTTTGTTTTCCACAACATATAAAGAAGAAAATTCAGGTAAATTGATATTGACTTTTCTCTAGGCTAGAAAGGTGAGTTCTGCTCTGATGCCCTCTCATTCCAAAGCACTGCATTCCTGTTCTCTTTGAGAAAAGGTCTCTACTCAAGTATGTGTCCATCTTTTATGTATCACAATTACTGTAGCCATTTACTGCAGTAATGAGGCTCTGCCAAAATGACAGTAGGAGTGGAGCGCTGTAACGAGTGTACAAAGTTCCAAAGGCTTCAGCGATGCAAAGGCAGGGTGCTATGCATAAGCACCACCTTCTGAAGTTATTTTTTGGAGCAAAAGAAAAGAATCATGTGCAGGTAACAAGTATGCATTTCTTCCCTGATCAGTTGCCCTGTTGTCTATAGCGGTGTATGTGCAGTTTGTTGAACATGGAAGCTCCCTGCACTGTTGGAGGTGTGTTTAAGATTATATATGTTTGCTTGCTGAGGAATGGAGGATGTCTTTTCTTTTTTACCTATAAACACATTCGTCTTCTGATTTAGTGTAGTGCGGTGCCTCATATAGAGCCACAGTGTTTGCAATATTAAGGCCCTCAAACTCATTGACAAAGTAGCAAGAATTTTGTGATCAAGAGAACTGAGTTAACAGCATATATTGTTTGCAATGTACCATTTTTCTCAGGCTGATAGTAGTTAAAATATGTGGATTTTAGCTTTTGTAAGAAGTGGTCATTTCCTGCCTGTTTTGCTTCTAAGTGTAAAATACCACATGTGCAGATGACAATGACAATTTCAGTGTTCTCATGTTTCATTGTCTCAGGGGGAGATCCAGCTTGTTGTTGGGATTGTATATACTTGTTATATGTGACAGAACTCTGGCTGGATAATCTAAGAGAACTTGCACAAGTACTGTCCAAGATTTTCTGGCTGAACCGATTAGTTCTGCCAACTGGCTGCCATGTAGAGATGCAAAATATT